>NC_056746.1:541952735-542252735 GCF_019279795.1 Protopterus annectens
GCCAATATGATACTGGCCACACCCTCTACCATGACATCACCACCAGAGTGGTGAAGGAGATGCTGTTATGGGTACGATAGATGGTGGGAGTAGCAGCTGGATGGATGAATGACTGGATGGATGGCTTGAAGGATGAATGGCAGAATGAATGGATGGATGGATGGCTGGCTGCATGAATGGTTGGGGGCTAGAGGGATAGCTGGCTGGAGTGGCTAGCTGGTTGGTGGGAATAGCTGCTGGATGGATGGCTTGATGGATGGATGCCTGGCTGGATGGATGACTGGCTGCATGGATGGCTGGCTGCATGGAAGGAGGATGGCTGGCTGGCTGGCTGGCTGGATGGATGGAGGATGGCTGGCTGGCTGGATGGAAAAGTATGGCTGGATGGCTTGGGGAGGATGGCTGGCTGGCTGGCTGGATGGATGGAGGAGGAGGATGGCTGGCTGGCTGGATGGATGGAGGAGGAGGATGACTGGCTGGATGGAGGATGGCTGGCTGGCTGGATGGAGAAGGATAGCTGGCCGGCTGGAGGATGGCTGGCTGGCTGGCTGGATGGATAGATGGAGGAGGATGGCTGACTGGCTGGGGGCTGGATGGAGGAGGAGGATGGCTGGCTGGCTGGAGGAGGAGGATGGCTGGCAGGCTGGCTGGATTGCTTGTTATAAAAAAAAAAAAAAAAAAAAAAAAAAAAAAAAAATCTCGGCCTTTTTTTAGCGGCTGTAGAAGCACTTAAAACAAAGCGCTCCTACAGCTGTGATTTTGCAGGGCTCTTCTTGCCCCAATCCCCACCCCTTTCGTGAATTGCAGCCAATTGCTGCATGAATTAAAGCACCCAGACCTAGCAGGCAGCAGCTTTGCTTGCAGGTCCGGGTTGGTGACATAACTGAATTGCCGTGAAAAAGCCAAAAGTAATTGCAACTTTTCCAAGGCAATTCAGTGCGATCGCAAAAGCGGGACTTTTCAGGTCCCACTGCTTGATACAGCAGGGGATAAGGTGGCTTAACCAGTGAGTGTTCTGCTGACAACGGGACGGGTGGCAACCTTAACTTTCTGAGCATGTCCCTGCATTGGCTGCAAGGCCTGGGGGAGGGGTGCTTACAGGAAGTTTCAGTATTCTTACGCAAATTCCATCAAAAATTGGAGTTGTACTCAAAACAGCTCTCATGGAGTCATTCATTAGTTTCACCTGTGTTTTTTATCCTCAAAGAAAAGTAGCTTTTTAGGAATTGTATGAGCTTACTTGCTGCCACTTTGCAGGATAGCACATAAGCAGTGCAAAGCTAAAATGTTAGTAAACAGAGTTTTCTGTTCATTTCGTTTCATATTTTATTTTGTGGAGATTTCTGAATGCTAGTTAAGTGCTATGATGTTATGCATGGCTGCCACTTGTTCTGTAGAAAGCATCAGAACGATGCAAATTTTGAACAGTAGTATAAGAAGTCTTCTTTTCTGCATGTTTTGTTTTTTGATCTCTGAATACTAGCCAAGTGTAATGGTTTTCTGATCTGCTGTAAAAAAAAAAAACATATGGGTGACACAAACAATAGATTCATTTTAAGCAATGATGTTCATAGGTTCATTGGCTGATGCTAGGCTATTGGCCCGGAGGCCCTTATAAGCCTAGCCAAGTTTCACCCATGTTCCCACAAAGTCAGCATCTCTTTCCCCTGTCCAGCAGGGACACAGGTGGGATCCCAGGGGTGTATTTTCGGTTTCCCATCCAGTTGTCCAGGTTCTTCTTAAAGAGGCCTATAGAGGAACTCTGCTTGACATGGAAAGGGAGTCTATTCTAGAGATGGAGGAGTTTTTGGGACACAAATCTATCCCACCAACAACTTCTATTAATGTCACAGTCACAGTCCAGGTTGAGGCCTTGTGTGCAGGTTGCGTGATTGGAGTTTGACTTATGGATATATAGCAACTCCATCAAGGCTGGGACTGAGATGGCCTTGCATGCCAGACATAGGTCACCTCTGAGCAGTCTGTATGAGCCTGAGTAGAATGACAGGGTTTATAGGATGGGTATTTGAAACCCTGGATTTTCCTGGTCAGGAACCTCTGTGATCTCTCCAGCTGCTGCATGAGCTTGGCAAGGTACATGCCGAAGGGGGCATTGTACTTAATAATAGGTCTGATAAGGGAGGAGCAGGTTGGCTATATCTATGGCATTTGTGTATGTGGTGCTATTCATCACCATTTCAGAGAAGATTTGATTGTTACCTTAGAGATTGCAGATGTATGTAAAGAAGGCCTTGTGATTGTCTTTAGCAGATATGGCCAATTTGGACTCGAAGTTAGCCTTGGAGGATTTCACCAGTGACCTTATTTACTTGTTCAGACAAAGGAGAGATTGCTTTCATCTTGGCACCTGCTCTTTCTTTGTCCTGGACAACAGTTTTTTTTTTCCTTTTATTATGGAGTCTGTTTATTGCTGTTGTCCACCAGACAGGTTTATTCTTGAGGAAGGTAATTTGGTCCTATCAGGTATTGCTGAGTCCATACAGCTATGTAGGTGCTCATATAGTTTTTTGGCGTAGGCTTGGACATTAGTGCAAATTCCAACTGAAGTGATGGTGGCTGTGAAGCTGCTTGTACTTGCTCTCATGAGATTGTAGTCAGCTTTGGAAGTTTTTTTGTTTGACCCTGACAAGGGGGGGGAGGGGTCAGGGAGATGGTGACTTTGAAAGTGATCACATATGGTTGGATCTTACCAAGGAGGATGACACTGTAGGGGTGCTACAGTGGCTACTCATGTTGGTTAGGACCAGGTCCAGGATATTTTCACCTCTCATAAGGGTGTCGACCAGCTGATCCAGTGCATTGGCACTGACGAAGAATAGGAATCGCTGGGCATTCATGTTTGGGCTAGAACTGACCTTCCACTCTATGGCTGGGTAGTTAAAGTTACCCAACATCAGGGTACAGAGCTACATCTTGATGGATTCAAGTAAGTCCAGATAGGTGAAGTGGGCATCCTGAGTCATGGTTGGGGGTCTGTAGCTACCTATGATTTGAATAGGTGTTTTGTCAACAGTTAACTGAGTGTCTCCTGTGTGTCATACAATCTGGCCAGCCTGGAGGTGTGTATGTCTGTGATAAATATTGAAACTCCAACTCCTTTGGCTTTGTAGCCCTCTGTTTTAGGTCTGCAAGTATGGTAGGATGAGTAATCTGGTAAGGCTGGGTTGCTCTCCACAGCTTTGAACCAGATCTCAGTGACTGAACAAATGTCAGCATCCTCCAGAGCAAGGAATGTTTGCAATTAGTGGAGTTTCATACTAAGACTCCTAGTGTTGAGAAGCATGAGCTTTAAATTTCGTTTAGAAGAATTTTTCATGTTAATAATTTTGGGTTCATGACTTTGCCTAAAAAAGGCACTGTGGGGAAGGATTGTTGAGTGTTTCTGCTGTTTTATGTGAGCTATGCATCTGGGCAAGTAAGTGCAGTTTTGTTAGTTACAGTTAGCGTAAGGTAGAGGTAAGGAGACAGATTTAGTTTTTGTGTGTGTGTGTGTGTGTGTGTGTGTGTGTGTGTGTGTGTGTGTGTGTGTGTGTGTGTGTGTATCTTTACTTGTCTAGTTTATTGAGACTATTAGAGAAAGTTTTTGATAAGTTACTATGTCAAGCTGGGGTTAGTGGCAGCAGCAGAGTTAGTGTAAGGTTCATCACACGTGAGAAAAATCTTCACCCTCCCTGTCTACCTTACCCTAACTTGCCACTTCCCCCAATTCTTGCCCAGCACATTAACTTGTCAAACACCCTTTCCATAACATAAACTTAACTTTTGTGATCTGTGTATTTTCACTGTTATTTTCAATGTAGCTGAGTTTCAGTTTGCAGAAATTTAGTTTGAAATGTCAATGTTTCTGCATGTCAAAGAATGATGACAGTCATATCAGTCTCTATCTATATATCTCTCTATCTATGTCTATCCATCTACACATAGACACACACACACACACACACACATTTTCGTTTTGCTTGTATTTACTAAGCTGAATACCAAGTTTGCTGCTGACACATTTATTATTTATTGTTTATGGTAATGTTCTGAGCTACCATCTGTATTTAGTTTATAATATGAATGCAATGCTGCCACTTTTGTTTAGGCCAGGTTAGACCACATATTAATAATGCTTTATGAAACACAAAGATACATTTGTGTATGCATAAATATTGTATTTATGAAATTCTTCATCTCTTGTTTATTTACCTGCTAACATCTACCTGTTTCTTCATTGTCACAGTTCTCTCTTTATATTTCTACATTTAAACTAATTTATTGCTCTTTAAAAATTTAATTTATATTGTGGAATTTATGTTAGCAAATCATGCAAGTCTTGAACTGTGATATGGATTTCACACTCTGCAGTCTTACATACATATATACATCCATCCATCCATCCATACATACATACATACATAAATATTCATGCATCCATAACCTCTCTTTCCCCATTTTTCCATATGTGGTCATACATATATACATCCAGAAATAGGTAAATGGATTAGATAGATAGACTGGCAGACAGGCAGATAGATAAAAAAAAAAAAACAGATGACCAAACAGACAGAATCAACACTAGAGCAAGGTTCTTTAGTGCAGTTAATTACCACGTAATGCATCCCTTCAGAGACCACAATTACAGAATCTGCTACTTCACTCTTATTGCCCCAGTAAAAAGCATCACGTCATCTCCATAGCAAATGCCAGATGCCTCCCTGTGAACCCTAAGAATACTCTGCTTAATTGAGTCATAGTTTTAATCACTTGTCCACTAATCTCTGCCTTTTTCTGGGAAAGGTACTATATCATCTGGCCTTTAATTATCTAACCTGATCCTCCACTGGGGACTTTTAACATTAATAGTTCTTACCTATTCACTTCACAAACTTTGGGGAGGGCTTTATACAAACTATTACATGCCTACAGGAAGTCAACAAAATTCAGAGAAGAGCTGGAAAAAGGCAGTTTGCAGAAAATGAAGAAGAACAATAGTGTGTTAAACACAGTGGTAAATTGATCTAAGAGCAACTTGAAAAATTATTTCATAGAGAATAGTAGAGGCATTGAAAAACTGAAAACCTCCTCAAAGAAATACAGCAGTAAGGAGTGAAAAAAAATGTAGTATACAACATGTATGGGTTCTGGAATTACAACCGTAAATTAAAAATAAATGCTTATGAAATGGGTAGAAAAGTAAAAATCATTTCTCAGCTCATAACCAGAGGTGTTTACAAGGTAGCAAATGAATTAACTAGAACTGCATATTACCATGAGATAAAGAAATAGTTTAAACATATTTGACTAAAGTGAGAAAATGTATGCATGCCGACAAATTGAAAAACAGGATACGATTTCTTACAAAAGAAAAAGGCGTAGGTAGCTCCTATCATACAATGTAGAATAATGCCAAATAAACTGGTTGATATGGAAGAACAAAAACAGAAATAAGAAATTATCTCACTGAAAACATTTTCAGTAAACTACGTTTGTAGGGTGAAATTGTGACTGGTTAAGGAGTATATGTAATATACTCAACTGCAAACTTAAGTTAAGCATCATGCTGAAGGAATGACAACACATCTTTCATTATACGGACAGACATTAGCAGCTTTCATTTATGTTTAACTTTCTTGGGGAGCACAGTTACTTCAAAGTGTACAGTTCTATCTTTGTCTACGTAATGATTCATAGAAGAAAGTGTAACTGAGGCCTCATAATGAGAGGAACCCAGTGAATTATTCAAAGCTATCTTTATCAAGTTTCTTTAGCGAACAAGGGGCCACGAGCTTGATTGTGAAATATTTAGTGTAATTAGTCTGGCGTTGAATAAGACTTCTTAACGTGAGAAAAAAAAAAACATTTTGGCCATCCTGACAATCTTTTTTTGACATTTCATTCCACTGAATTAGCGGATTTAGTGCTTTATGAGACACCTCTGTCTATTTATCTGTCTGTCTATCTATAATGCTGTGCATTAAGAAACATTTTATCATAGACCAAGATGTCTTCATCTTTCAGTATCACAAACATGGGATGGTACCACAACAGTGATGTGTTATGGTATCAGGTGGGGAACACTAGCATGCTGCCTTATTATCATGTGAATAAAACAACAGAGTACATGTTCAAGCCTTAGCTCTGTCATTACAGTCGTTAGTAATTGATGAGTTCTGGGCTTTGTCTACCATTGTTTTAAAAGGTAAAACTGTAAAAGGTGAAGCTACAGCCCCTTACTTTCTTTTAGCAGTTAAGAAAAAATATTGAACAGGAGTAACTGTAGTTAATTTTGTTCCTGCACAGCTAAGCGACACAATGAGTGTAGATTTTTTTTTTACTTTTTGATTTAACACCATACCTGATAAATGTTTAATCAAATTACATTGTTTTTGTGAGGACTGTTCACACAGATTTTTTTCACTTCTTTTTATATTCTGTTGTTTTGTGAGTGGAAATGGGGTAGAAAGAATCAGTTTCTTTGGCATTCTTATATGAATTCTGAAGAGTTAGGGCAAAATCATCACATGATATATGACTCAACAGTAACTTTAAATTAATTCATTACATTTCTGAAGCATCCAAAAGAGGAAGTTTTTTGAATACCTCAGCTAATATTGAAGTACTTATATTTCTGGCATGCTTTGAAAAGTACTCAAACAATTCATCACTGTGACTAGGTTCTGTGTGTCCTTTATTTTTTTCAGACCTCTCTTATTTCAATTTCCTAAAGTATCTGTAGACATCAGTTGCGCAATCCATACTGTTCAATCTGCTAGATTTAACTGGAATAAAGGGAAATTCCAGGTCATATGAAAAGAAAAGACAGCTGTTTCAGTGAAAACAATTAGCTAATGTGAGACAAAGACATACATTATAAGGAGTACAGAAATCTGAATATGTTGGACAGGTCCTCAAAGAAAAACAAGGCAGCATGATGTATAAATGCAGTGGGATATAATTGTGGTTAAAAATGCTATGCAGGTACTCTAAGTATTTCTATTAATCTACAGATCTTTCAGGGATGCAGCACAGCTTGTAGAGTTATTATGCATATGATTAATAATTGTGTTTATTATACATTTATAAAATGAATTTAAAATAAATATATATAAACGTATATCTACCTAAAATGTTATGCTAGAAGCAGGCATATACCGCTGACCACATTCCCTGATGCACAGTTCCATGACAGGGGGCATAGTTTGATAGGTGGCATCTAGTTTAGTTGGGGCATGGCTCTTGGAACTCTCCATTCTTCTCATTACTCACCAACACAAGCAGGACACTGTACATGTACTCAGGTCATCATTTCCACAAGCAACAGAGAGTCCTCTCTTCAACACAGGTGAGTGGGTGCTAGCCTCTGCTTCCTGTGCACTGGTATGTATAAGATGGCAGCATGGGCACTCGTTACCACTGTAGTATACAGTGTTAACAATGTATAAGCAAGGTGCAGAGCATTCACAGCATAAAAGCAAATACATGTAAATTTCCCTGTTATCCACTCACTCCTGTCCTTGTTGGGCATTTTGGACAGCACTGACAAGATGTTTTAGTGAATGAACTGGGTGATATCAATGCCTCTTACTGCAGAAGCATTAAGATTCCTTAAGGGTACAGGCAATTGGCAGTACTGACATAGCGGTGGAATGCTGGCTTCACCATGGCGTTTTGCTTGTGTGCTATTGAGATGGTGCCATTCCAATGCAAACTGTTACAAAATGCTATCTCTCCTTATCTTCACTGGGATATTTTGAGACTTGCAATGGAGTATCTACAGCACTCTACCACAACCAGGCATTCTCCACATATTCCTTATGCTTTGCACTCAGAGAGAGAATGTTTTTTATTACTAATTTTTTTCAGCATCTTAACAGAGTTGAGATGTGTCAGGTTCGGGAATAACACTTAGTGATGGTAATTGCACTTCCTATGGCTCCCCTGTCCACAATTTTAAGGACTGTCAAGATCATTGCTTAATATGTGTTATGTTCCTCATAACATATGTGATTGTCTGGCAAACTATTGAAGTCACCAGTACATAGCAGATGATTGAGTTTCAGACTTCATATTCTTTGGAAAATGCATGCAACTGCAAACCTGTTCTTCTACCACCACTCTATGTTCATAGGAGTAATATTTAAAATCTGTACCTGCATGTGGGCTTCTGTCTCGCCAATAATTTCTAGTGATCTCCACAATTAATGTGCTAATAGGTATGCAGGAGAAAAATGGAGGGTGTGAGAACTAAACTACACACCACAGGGCATTAAACATCAGGCCTTCTGCGGTGGTGGTGCTGCGGTAGCATTGTCACCTCACAGTAAGACATTGCCCTGTTCGATTCTCAGCTAGAGCATCTTCTGTGTGGAGACATGCGTGAATGGGGCGTACCTTCATTGAAGATTGTGCGACAGAGCCGGCAACTTGGTATATAAAAATCTACTGCCAATCATTAGCGGACCGGAGTTCATAGGTTCATAGGTTCATACTAGGCTATCTGCCCGAGGGCATTTATAAGCCTAGCCCAAAGTTTTGTGGCTTACGCCACCCCTTTAGTTTGGAGAAACTATGCCCATTATTTTACTGTGTCTCTGTCGAGCATTGACACTGAGGTAACCCCTGGGGTGTATCTGCGGTCTCCCATCCATTGGTCAAGATTCCTCTTGAACAAGGCCAGCGAGGTGCTCTGCCTCACATAAACTGGGATTTTGTTCCATAGCATAGGGAGTCTTTGGGTGATGAATCTATCCCTCCAGCACGTCCTATTAATAACCGTGTCGAGGTTTAAGTCTCCCGCCCTTGTGGCTCTGAGGGATCTAGATTTTTTGAGATGAAGCATGTTCAAATCTGGGTTTGACATGGCCTTGTATGTCAGGCATAGGTCACCTCTGAGCAAGCGGTAAGCAACTGAATATAGCTGGAGTTCTTTCAGTCGGGCAGCATAAGACAGATTTTTGAGACCCTTTATCCTTTTGGTGAGGAACTTTTGTGGCCTCTCCAGCTGCTGCAAGTGTTGGGTCAGATACATTCCGAATGGGGCATTGTACTCGATCATTGGTCTGATGAGTGATGAGTATAGGGAGACTATGACTTCCCTTGATCTAGATGTGAATCCCTTCATGATAAGGTGGGCAATGTAGAAGGTCTTCCTAACTACTTTAGCAATATGAGTGTCGAATGAAAGGCTACTGTCAACATGGGTTCCCAGGTCCCTGATAACTTCTTCTGTGATCAGGAGATTGCCACCTATATGGTAGCTAGGGGTAACCTTATTTTTCCCGAAGGGTATGACTATGCATTTCTTGGCATTTAACTTTAGGCCATGGCTCTGGCACCAGTTATCCATTTCTGTGAGACCCTTCTGAAGGATATCTGTGTCGGATATGTTTTCAGCTACGGCGCCCAGTTTGCAGTCATCTGCAAATTTTGTCAGCCATAACCCTCCTGTGTTTGCTTGTACTTCAGAAAAGTAGATGCCAAACAAGAGTGGGCCCAGGACTGAGCCCTGTGGGACACCACTTGTGACAGGCTTTGAGTCTGACATGGCGCCAGCAACTCTGACCCTGTGGGTTCTGTCACTCAGCCAGTTTGCAACCCATCTTGTAATGTATGGGTTTACGTTTAAGTTGATGAGTTTTTCAATGAAACCCGAGTGGGGTATTGTATCGAAAGCCTTCGCCAGGTCTAGGTAGGCTGTATGGACTGCCTTACCCTCGTCAATGGCCTTGGTGACTGTTTCGAAAAAGTCAACCAAGTTTAAAAGGCATGATCTGCCTTTGACAAAGCCAAACTGGGTTGGATCCAAAGTCTGCAAATTCCCTATGTCTTTATTTATGAGATCCATTATGATCCTCTCCATGGCTTTGCAGATAAGGCTTGTCAAGCTAATGGGACGGTAATTTCCAGGGTCGGTGGAGGCACCGCCTTTGTGGAGTGGAACCACAGTCGCTGTGCACCACTCTCTGGGTACGTATCCAGAGGTGAGACTAAGATTAAACAGCTGTCCTAACTGTGGGTTTAATTCCTCATTGAGTTCATGGAACACACAGCTGGGGACACCATCAGGTCCCATGGATGCTGTGTTCTTTTTCTTGGAGTTCCGCTGTGGCGACCCCTAAAAAGCCAAAAGACACAACAACTAACAGACTAATGTAAAAAATTGCTTTAAGCAAGGCATGTGGTTTCATAAGAGACAAGACAGAAACAGGAGGCAACACTCACACTTACTTGCACGCATGATGAGCATTGACCCACCACAGGATCCAAGGAGTGCATATATACTGGGCCTAACACAGGTCTTCTGTGTATGTGCTACTTCCTGAACTCCTGTGGTGACCAAGTGACATAGAATAGATACATTGTTTTGTGCGTTTCCCTTTGCAAATGGATCGATGAAGCAACTCTGCCAATTCATCCAGGTTGGTAATGCCTCATCACAGTTGTACAGTTCAGTTCAGCTATTTGTAATCTGACACACACATCAGTCAGAGACACCTAATCATTCAGCAAACAGTAAATTGACTTTCACCAACTATTAGGACACTCAAATTTTTTTCATATTATTTATTTATATTTATTAAGTCGGGTAGTGGACTTTTTCACAAAGACCTTTTTCAGCCATAGCTTGGGAAATACAAAACAAGTAGAAGTCAAGAAAATAATGTTTTGAATATGAATGAGATTCACAGGCAAGCACTGCATATCAGTGCACTGCTTAATGATGTAGAGCTGATACCACAATATGTCCCAGAGCTAATCAGATACATATCTGGCCCCCACAGTGCCAAGATATGGAGCAAATGAGAGCATAATAAATTAAAAGGGCCTCATAATACAGA
This sequence comes from Protopterus annectens, assembly GCF_019279795.1. Classification (NCBI taxonomy): domain Eukaryota; kingdom Metazoa; phylum Chordata; order Ceratodontiformes; family Protopteridae; genus Protopterus; species Protopterus annectens. Next base: position 541,963,580 of record NC_056746.1, read on the forward strand.
CGTGTGTTGCTGAGCTGCCACAACAGAGGACTAACACAACAAATGACTGGCATGGCTGATGGTACCATCAAGGTGGGCTAATGCAGCATGGTTCGTGTTTACCCACATGCTCAGTGGAGAGTCATTTTAGATATCCTACAGAGTATCAGCATAGCAAAATGCTAATCAAGTTCATCATTGCTATTGCTATGGAAGGAAAGAAAGGGATAGAAAAGTATTAAAGGGGAGTAAAGCAAGCAGGCGAAAAGACAAAGGTAGCTATAAAATGTGACAGGAGGGAAAGGAAGGGAAATCATTCGTTTCTGGAGTATAGAGCCCATTTTCAATATATAAAGAAGAAGGTTGGCAGAGTAGATATAGAGGAATGGTTGGAAAAGGGATAGAATAAGAAATGACATTAGCAGGGGGCTGCCAGACAAAGATAAAATGCAGAAGCAAACAGCCATTGTAAGTATACTTGTAAAAAGGGTAGACAACAGCAGATGGATACAGTTTGATAAAGGGTGGACAGCTGGTAATGAAGACAGTTGAGTAATGGATAATTATGAGGAATGATGGAAAATGTGAGGGAATACATGGCTGGGTATAGGACAGGGAATATGGCCAGATGCCATACCACTGAACTGCACAGATCTTCACAGAATGTCCAGATATTTGCCTCATATTTTTAGCCAGTTTCTCGTAAATTTGTGCTTTTCTCACAAACCACTGGAAAATCATTGAGATTTGAAGTCAGAAAAAATTATGTCAGATATTTGAGTTTCAGACTTCATTCCCATCAAAAAATTCACGCTAATGCAAAACTGCTTTTCTATAAATTTTCTAAGTTTTAAGAATAATATTTAAAAACTGCCTCTATTTCTGGGCCGTTATCTCACCATTATTTATGGTTTTATCCAGACTTCTTGCTGTAAGAGGTTAAGTGGTATGCCAGATGCCAGCCAGCCCAGAGGGCAACACCCAAGTGTCAGCCACATCCATGCTTGATGTCATGGGTAGCTTGCATCTCTGGTGGCCTGACGGTTGTAGCTTGCCAATCTGACAACTCAACCAGTTACATCAGGTGATACTTCACCGTGCTACAACTGTCATCCATATATCAACGTACCTCAGAGAAGAACAGCCTCTGTAATTAATGCTGGGAGATGATGTGAGGCCTGTCTAGGACACTTTAACAAAAGGATCCTCCTCCCACCTCCTCAAAAGCAGCAACAGAGGCCATCAGCAATACCTTGAGCTCACTTTCAAGAATGTGACCTCCATCCATCTGCTTTGAGAGAGAATTAGGAACTACAGGTAACCCAGAGTCAGAGGCATCAGATGACACACTGACACGAGCACTACCATCATCTCACTCTCTACAACACATCTGGACTTGCAGAAACATGAGGAAAAAGAGAGCAAATTTATAAATGTCATTTACACATCAGGGTAACATACATGAAAAATGCACCTCATTACTGGGTGAGTCAGTACTGCCTTCTGCAACATTCTGTGATGTTTATTTAGTGTTCCATGACTGCTTTAATAGAAAGTATGTACAACTCTGTGCACTGGTACATTGACAGGCAAAAAAAGAAGTGCAGTGTATATACCTGACAGTCTCTTCCTAGCATCTGCATCCTACTAGTGAAGCAGGTCTGGGTAATACCACTGCAATTTAATATACTGATGTTGATATTGCTTACCAGAATGGTCAGCATCAGTGGCATCAGTCAGCATTCTGACAAGGTCATGCCAGGCAGCTACCTTGTGCAGAGGACCATCATTCCTCCCTAGCAGGTACTTATAAAAAGGCTATAAAGGTAGAACAAGAAAATCTGCTCTCCTTTTCATACCAGTTAGGAGCCCTGCAGTTCAAAGCATCTAAGAAAGCCATGGCCAGTACACAGGTCCACTCAATGGGAGCAAACTGGTAGTGTGAGGACCACAATGCAGTTTAGACTTGTGAGGCACATCACAGTGCAGCAAAAGAGAGACACTGAATTTCTGTAGAGTGCAATCATAGCATTAACACACGGGTCACATGTTTCCAATACAGCCATACTACACCATACAACACTGGCTGAGCAGGGTAGCACATTGTGTTCTGGATGTGATTCAGAGACAGCAACAGTAAAGTGACTCATTAGCATATCTGCCATGCTACAGGGTCCTTATTAGCAAGATATAAAACTGGGAATTATTTTGCACAAGAATGCTCACATATCAAAATTAGTGGAATGCAAGACTATCCAGGCAAACTGTTTGGAAGTGGCTATTTGAATACTGAAGGATGAAAAGGTGACTGTAATATACCCCAAGTAGAGTACCTAAGAGCAGTGATGTGTGTGAGTGGGACCACAGCAAAATGTATGTCCAGCTGTGGTGGTGGAGCAGAACTTGGGCACTTGGCACATACGGATGGAGGGGGAAAAAGGGACATGAAGTGACATATACACCATAGTAACCATGGCAATATATTGTAATGGGAATGGGTTAACAAGGTATGTATGTCCCTATATGTGGCCAATACATAGCTACATGAAAGAGTGTACAGAGTCCATGCCCACTGCAGCAGAATGTGTGTGGTACAAGGTCCTGCTAAATATCTGCATAATACTGGAAGGAAGCCAAAAGTCATAGCTGAAGGACTTTCACAGACTGACACAGCTTTGCATTGACATTTGTAAGAAACCACAAAACACTACACCTACCAGGAAAAATGAATAAATGAACCACAAAGCTGAAAATGAGGAAACAGGTATTTTACTGTATAAAAGACTCGGTAAAAATATACAAAAGTAAGCGCTTTCATAAGGCACACTGACCAAACTTAATCAGACAATCTGACAATACTGACATTTGTAGCCAGAAGTATACACAGATTGACACAGGTCCCTGAGAGATGCAGTAGACAGAAGAGTTAAAATGGGAGAATGATGTACTACTGCACGCCCTCTACACACAAAGCGTGCACGTTCTGGACAATGGCATCAAGGACAAGATGTATCCGGGATATGTGCAGCAGGTGCACGATTTTTATGCTGTCAACGACCATAGTAGGATTATGGAACAGCTACAGTGGAAGGTAACCAGTATGATACTCCGTGAGAAGGACAAGATATTGGACATTGCCAAGGATATGCCAACATACGGAATGCACCATTAACACAGAAACAGCTGAGAGAGATGGGATGGGAGTGAAAACCCTAATAGCTGGGTTGGTCTGATTGTGAAAAATGGCCTAGAAGTGATCACACAGGTATCTGTAGATGATGCATCATGCCCCTAACCTTTCTCTTCCTTTAACAGAGCAAGTGTGGGTGGTGTCTCCACTGGTCACTATGCTGATGCTTGCACTGCTTGCAGAGGAGATGATGTCAGTGGCATCAGCCACTGCCCTTAGAAGTTAGTACCAGGATTAGTATTTTATAAAGAATGTCCCAGCTATGCAGTAGATACATAAAGATCTTGGGTTTCTTCTTGCCCCAGTTTGGAGCCCTGCTGAATCCAGTGCCTGAAGAGAACATGCCCACTCAACAGAACAGACTGAGGAGCAGAATTATAGCCCCATGTGCATGCCCATACATTTTGCACCACGTGATCTACATCAACAAGCAGCTATAGATTGTCAGGGAAAGTATTACAAGTACAAACTGACAGGACACTGGTTTTCACAGTGTCCTTGCAAGAGCATAGTGTACTCATATGCTCCTGGCATAGGAATGGACAGAAACAAGCAAGACAGCACAGACCAGGGATTATATCACAATATGTTATGGCAGCAATTCAGAGGCAGTCACATTAAGTGACCACATTATAATTACCATGCTATGAGGCCCATTGCTGCATCATAAAAATTGTAGGCACCATATTGTAGGGAGCCCAACAACCGGGTCATAGTCAAATGGGATCCCAGGCAGAATAATGGACTGGGTTCCTGTTCACCCTCTATTACTTGTCTGTCCCTCCTCAATTATCATAAAACACTCTTCAAACCTGTCATTGTACATACTATTTCTTTTTTTATTATTTTAGAATGAGCACAGAGATTCAGTTTTAATTTAAAACAGTTATTTCAAGTTTTTCAGCAAAAATATTGACATTCATTTGCAAAACAAAACAGTTTCACAACAAAAACAGGCAGCATGGGCAATAATATTGTCAATGTGTCATATGTTATTACATTTGTAGTTGTTCTATGACTGCTTAGAACAATAAATAGACCTTAGTACTGTATTGTATTTCTGTCAATGTTATTCACATCATATAAGCCTTATGTATGTTGAGCCTATGCCTATTAACAAGTATGCAGTGCCAGTTTCTGGTGTTTTATTTTATAATACACACACACACACACACACACACACACATACATATATATATATATATATATATATATATATATATATATATATATATATATATATATACATATATGTGTGTGTGTGTGTGTGTATAAAATATATATAAAGTAACACTTTTTAATATACTGATTTATCCCATGAATGTTACTAAGTGATGGTTTTATATTGCTCTTAACAGTGTGGTGCTATGTTATGATAACTTGCTCTATGCAGCTCTATATATACATTGTATTACTTTTGTTCTATATCAGTATACCTCCTGCTAACCTACTTACAGCTTACATTAATAGACTTCTTTACTATCTCTCTATATTCTTACACTTTCCCCATATTATGTTGCTTTGACTCACTTTGGTCCTTTTATGTCTTTTTTATAATATGTATTACTTCAATTGCCTCAACCAGTTTAGTAGAGTTTGTCTCTTTTCTTTTCTTTCAGAGCCTCTGGTCACTGCATCTGACCCAGATACTGCATAAGCTCTGCCCCAAGGGTCAACTCATAGACATTTTCACCGAGAATGTTGTATTTGTACAATGTATACAAATTTAACTTGAAAAATCTTGCTGTGTATTAAGTTCATCTAGTCAAATATGGGCCTGCCTGTGCTGGAAATTGCTTTTTAACTCCCCATCCAACAGAGTTGTCCTTGCATTCTAAGGACCACTTATTAAGTTGGCACTGTCCTTTTTTTTGACCAATAGATTACAGTGTATATGCCAGTTACTCAGTCTTCCTGGCTGACAGATTTCTGCATTCAGGAAATGAAAGGAAACATATTATATATTGTCCCTCTCTGATAATTGGTTTGTACTGGCCATAAACTGATTACTCTTGTTATAATTTGACCTGAGGTTAGAAGCTCACTACACTCCCCTACCCTATCTCCATTTCCCACCCACCTCCTCTTACTATACGATTATACATCCTACACACACACACACACACACATGCGCGCACACACGCGCACACACATTCTCTAACCCTCCCAAACAACCTTATTTCTATCATACACACTCCCGTTTTACTTTTCCCTAATTCCCAACTTCCATTTAATCTTTTAGCACCATTCCCAACTACCTTTCTCCCTCCCATACTGCTTTGCACTACATATTTTCATAGTTGCACCCTTTTATTCCTATTTTACCTATATCTTCATACTCTAGCCTTTCCTTACATTCCGTATAAGATACTAGGACAACCTAACTTTCTTCCTTCATTGAAAATATTTATTTCTTACCTACTCTCTACCAGCTTTCAAACTCCACTACACATAATTTCCTTCTACACTGCAGTTATTTTTTTTCCTTCTTGATCCCTATTTAGCCACTACCTACAAATTATAACATGCAGATCCCTTTACTTAATCATGCTACTACTCAGCTTATCCTTCATTCTTCTCCTGCTGGATTATTTTTCATTCTACCACGACCCTATAACAGCTCTCAACATATCTCCAATTCTGTCCCAACAACCTATTCATACTTCCTCCCTACACTATCCATACATCACACCAAACCTATTTAATGATGCCTGTTACCTTTACTCCAGTCATAGACTGATTAAGTCAATTTCAACTCAAACCAAAACAAATTAAATGAAAAAATACTCTCCAAAAACAAGTATCAATAATTTGCTAATATATTAAAAACTTTTTCAGGCGAAGACCTTCACCTTAATCCTGGCCCCACCTATCACAATGAAATCAAGACAATTATTTTCCACGCACTACCCTAACCCTACAATGGTCAACCCTCAGCCCTGATAATCTTACTTTTGCTGCCATAAATGTTAAAAGCATAAGAAATAAAATTGATGAACTACATGCCTGGCTTACCTAACATAAGCTTGCTATTCTTGCTATAAATGAAACTTAGCTTAAACCCCACACAAACAACTCTGAAATTACATATAATGGATAAAATAAGACCATATAAAGAGGAATGGCAGTGGTATTGGTTTAATATTTCCCAACAACTAGCACATTTCTGCTTACAACAAACCAATGCTAAAATTAATTTCAGCAGAGCTTCTTATTACTTTCCTGAAAGTAAAGAATTATAAACAAATATGGATTACTGTTCTTTACATTCCTCTTGGTGACAATATAGCTACATTGGATATCAGTAACAATTTCACAAAAATAATACTACTAGGTGATGTGGATGTCAATTGAGTGGACTTAACTCTAACTCCTCTACTTCTAACATGAACTTATTTGGTTTCACATAATTAATTGATAGACCCACATGTTATAGCAAGACATCAAATTCCTTACTTGACTCGAACCTATTATCAAACCCTAGCAAATACACCACCTCAGGTACAATGTCTAACTTTCTCAGTGACAATCTCCCAGTCTATGCAACCATGCATCTCACACATCCATTTAAACAGCATGTTTGTAAAACAACACACAAGCTTTCCAAGTTTAACCCAGAAATGTTCATCAGTAACCTATCATATATTAACTAGTATTTCCAAAAAAATCCTCCCCTTAGATGGTCCTGCAAATGAATTCTGTACAACTTTCCTGAACATCTAAATATATAAAAAAACACTTGAAAACACTTAAATTGCTGAAGTCAATGCAACTTTATTCTTGTTGCAAGTTTAACAAATAGTAAACTGTCACTATACATGCCAACCTTGGCAAATCTAGCAACAACATGGAGTGCATCAGTTTAATACTCTCTAAAAGTCATATGACTAAAAAATCACATGATTAAAGAATGTCACATGACTAAAATGAAGTTAAGTGTTTCAATTTTTTTATATAAAATAAGATTTAAAACCATATAATTATCTAAAGTTATAAAAATACAGAATGATAAAAAATCATAAAATTCAAAAACTTTCATGTGTATATCATTCAGTAAAAGCTTTAAAGAAACATTCCCATTTAGCCCATGGGGTAAATGTGCCCTAAGGTGCAAAATCCAGTGAAACTCATCTAATTCAGTCTCATGCATAACATTTTCTCCACAAATTTTATCATATAACACAGGTAAAATACAAAAGTTAAAACAGTGTTGAGGCCCTTTCTCAAGTTGGTGTTTGTAAAGGGCATTGGTAACTATCTTCCTTTTACATTCAGACATATTGTTACCAATCTTTTGTGTTGATTTCTGGTTTGCTTTTCCTACATAGTAGGCATAACATAACTTACACATTGTAAGTATACCTGATTTTTAGTATCACAATTGCCTGTAGCCATTAGTTCATATGCACCAAAAACTGGATGGATAAAAGTTTTATCAGTATAAATATATTGACAATAGCTACATTTATCACATCTGAAAGTACCTTTTCTACTACTCTTGAACTACAAATGAAAGTTAGGCTGCTCTTTATAGCACAACAGCTGTTTTAAATTAGGACATTTCTTGTGGCCAAAACATGGTTTATGTGAAATGACGCCCCAGGTACATCATGCAAAATATGTCAATATTTACCAATAACTTGAGTCACCTGATGTGCATTCTTATTGTGTGTCAATATACTTCTAACAAAGTTGTTGGATCTATTTGGGCAAATTTCACTCTCAGTCAATCTCTGCTGTGATACTGGTTGATGTATACTCTCAACCTCACCCAGTGAGTAACCTCTATCAGTAAAATTCACAACCACATCATCCAACTGTGTTCTCATCAAACCATCAGAAGTATTCAACCTAGTAAATCACATCATCTGACTTTTCACTACACTTTTAAAAGTGTGTTGTGGATGCATTCTAGTCCTGTGAAGGTAGGAATTATGTTTAGTAGGTTTATAGTACAAGGTGTAATCTAGTGTACCATCAGCTGCCTTAAAGATCGTAACATCAAAAAAATCAATTCTATTCACAGAAACATGGTTCTTAAAACTAAGAAACACAGCTGTATTTGAAATATACTAATAAAATCATTCAGAGCCACACCAAATGAAAAACAAATAATCTACAAATCAGTAGAATGCCATGTTAGAAAGATAAGGATTTCCATCTGATAAAATAAGTCTACGTTCCTATATGTACATAACTATATTTGTGTACGTTTTAGTGATGGGGGAACCCATTGCCATACCACTTAACTGTCTATATACTTTCTTTTAAAATAAAAACACACTTTTAGACATGGAAAGAATGGGACAAATATGAAACACCACGATATCATAAAAACTTCAGAATGCTTCACAATCATATTAAAAAACAAATTAATGAAGACAAAAAACTATGCTATAATAACTTTCAGAATAATAGTAAACATGACCTTAAAATATTCTGGACAGCCATTAAAGGCATCTTACATCCCAGCCATTAATTCAAACATAACCCCTCTCTCAATAGCTTATTATTTTAAAATGCAAAACAATTCAATTCTTATTTCATAGATAGAATAGTATCTCTAACCAAGGATTCCTAAACATCTAATCCTACCCCATGCCCATCAGACACATATCACCGCATTCACTTTCACCTTCAAACCTGTGCTCACGGGTCTAGGACTATTCACTGAAAGCACATTTCACTAAAAATCAAATGACTGTGCACAAATCACTGAAACACATTTCACTGAAAGTTATATATGGCCTTTTCCTCATTGTAGTGTGACCCTGGAGTTAGAATATATAGTAAGGGGGGGTGTGGTAAGTTTAGAAAAGAGTAATTTACTGAAATTGCAAGTATCCATGTGTATAGTTCAAAATATTTAAAATAGGTGGGGGGTACGCCCCCTCACACCCCCTCTTACTATATATTCTAACTCCAGGGTTGCACTATAGTGGGGAAAAGGCCATATATAACGTTCAGTGAAATGTGTTTTCAGTGAATTGAGCTTTCAGTGAATTGTGCACAGTCAAATGTGTTTCAGTGAAATGTGCTTTCAGTGAATAGTCCTAGACCTGTGCCCACATCCTATATAAAACCATACTTAAACAAACTTCAGCTATGTTCAACTTCAGCTGATGACCTTCTAAATGAATACCTTAAAATAGCAACCAATAGCATTGCCTACTCTGTCTCAGTCCTTATAAATACGTCAATACAGGAATCCAGTCTTCCTTCTCTCTGAGAAAAGTCACACATTATCCCTCTGCACAAAGGAGGAATTTCAACAGACATTACTAATTTTAGACCTATTGCAATCTTACACCTCCCCTCCCAAAGTACTTGAAAAATGTATTCAAAAACAATTGCCAAACTATCTCCTATACGAACAACTCCTATCACACACATAACATGGCACCCATCATTCCCATAGTATTACCACTGCACTTCTAACCAATCTAAATACTGTCAATAAAGCTAGAGATATTGGAAAACTAGTCTCCCCCCATTTTTCTAGACTTGTCTAAAGCCTTAAATACAGTTTGTCACAGCAAATTTCTACTTCAAATTTCCCCATTAAGCCTCTTTCAGCCAACCCTTCTATGGCTCAAAGGCTACCTATAGGTATCAGTCAGTAAAATGGCACACCACCCTCTCTCCATACCTCCCAGTTACTACGTGTATCACAAGACTCTATCCTTGGTCTGCTCTTCTTTAACATTCTCCCTCAAATATACCCTCCACACCTCCACACAGCTGGCCTCCCTAATACAATATGCAAAATAACACCATACTCATTTGCACGTGACAACATGGCACACCTCCAAAAGATTACTCAGGAAGCTTTAACAGCTTTTTTTCTTTTTAAGGTCAGGCTAGTTCCCCCAGCCAGCATCAGGCCCTAGGCAACTGCCTTGTATTGGATCCTTCTCTGGAGAACCCACATTAAAATAAGCAAGTCAGGAGTAGAACTTCAGTGGAGAAGTGTTTGTACCAGTATACATGCAGAGTGAAAAAAGATAAGACAACTGTAATGTACCTCAGCACTGCAATGAGCAAACATGGCTCATGGAATCAACAGGGACATAGTAAACACTAGAATGAGTGACATGACATAGCACAAGCACATGACCAGTTACTGTCCAATGGTTGTGGCTTACCCTGCATAGAACACCAAATGCATGAGAGGCTAGGGTCTAGGTGTGGTGAAGTCATTCTGGCAGATAATATAGCACATAGGCAAGATGACTTACTGCCTGAGGATGGCAGTCACCCTGGCTGACAAAAAGCAAATGCTGTACTCCTGAGTTTTCCAGCCTTTGAATAAGATGATTAACAGATCTGTCTACGTTGGTGGCACCTCAGGTAGTGTAAAATACCCCCATGGCACTTAAAGAGTAGAAGTCTGTACTAAATCCATATTTACATATCTTATAACAGTAAAATAAAATTATGCATTTACAATAGTCTGCATGCATTTATACAAGAACATAGTGTTTAATCCCTCACTCCACCTTTTAATCCACAACTTAAATTTCACATTTTGCAAAATCTATCTCAATTCTATTTCTTCTTACACAATGCCTCCCCACATCTGGCTATCCATAGAAGCCAAACACAAACATGAATGTTTGTCTACTTCTTCTACTCATTTTAAATTGCTTTCTCCACAATCACCATACCATATTTTCCTCATTGCTATCTCTTTCATACTGATTTATTTCCTTAAAAATCTGCTGTTTTCTTAAAACTTTCTGAAGCTTTTATATTCTATGAAAATATGTTCTATTGCCCCTTCTTCTTCATCTGATACTATTCATCTATTTTCTTCTTACTGTTTCATGCTTCATTAACCCTTTCACTGGTAGCCTGCCTAACATTAACCCCCATGAAAAATCTTTATAGTCATTAGAATACTGAAATCTTTTTCAACTCATTACTCTGTTCTTAATATTTAGGCTCAACTTATCCCATGAAACATTTAAATAAAACTGTTCATTATGTTTGTATACCATTCCTTCTTGGACTTTTGTAAATTGTCCTATTTGCCATCGCTTGAACTTATCACAGTATTCCATATGCTCATCCTTTTCTATCTGGCTGTTATTTTTGTTCCTTTTTTCCATATATAAATGTTGTATCCAGTACTCAAAATTTGGCGTGTGTCTAAGTATGTCCAATTTTTAATCTGTTGCAATAAATAAATAAATAAATAAATAGATAAACATAAACAATGCAGAAAAACAATGGGATTTATTAACTCAGACAGCCTCTTTCTTCTGTTTTGTGTAGGAACCCTATTTTAATGGGGTTTAAATGAGAAGCCCATTTTCTTTCTACCTACTTTGGTAAGCTGTGCACGCTGGCCATTCCCCGAATATAAATTATTTTTTATAAAAAAATAGAAAGGTGGTAATTATACTTTTTCCTCAAGACATAAACATACAATTTCATAATTTTATTATATCTTGTAAATCCTGAAGTACCCTTTCCCTAACTTCCTCTTCATCAAAATTTATACCAAAACCTTAATTTTTTTTTTTCATTTCAATTTAAATATCACTCGTAATTATATTCCACACACTGTACTTGTTTCTTTCATTACTGATATTCAATCCTAGTTTTAGTTCACTTTCCAGGGCAGAGCACTTATCACCATGGAACTTTTACAGACCCTGCTCATAAGCACTGTCTAGACAAACGATTAATAACCGATTGAATGTGAAGAGACCAACTCACATAACAAGTGTCCCAATTCAACCATTGGAACACCAAAATTGTTAAACAAATGGCATAAATGCTGGAAAATATCCCGTATATGGATAAAACAGAAGTACCTAATAAACAATGGCCTCCTTAAAGCAGCACCACTTCCTCATATAGGCAATGGTCAAATGTGATGGTACAAAAACTACACAAGTTAATATCTAGTTGGCCAAAACCTAAAGCATATGCTTGAAGTGCAAAAAACACACACCCCTCAAAGTTATGTCAAATTGGCTAAGCACAGCATATAAATATATTAGGAATCATTGATAAAACAAATCAAACAGTTGTTTCGTGAAGTACCTGATAAACAATGGCCTCCTTAAAGCAGCACCACTTCCTCATATAGGCAATGGTCAAATGCGATGGTACAAAACCTACAAAAGTTAATATCTAGTTGGCCAAAACCTAAAACATATTCTTGAAGTGCAAAAAACACACCCTTCAAAGTTATGTCAAATTGACTATGCACAGCATATAAGTATATTAGAAAAGTTGGATAATAAAACACAATGTTATTCCTAGTGAATAACAGAGATTGTGCAGCATGACATTACGAAAGTATGCTGTTTAAACAATAACTGGAAGAAGATTCACCTTAGTGTAATGAAATTGAACATAAAATGCAAAAGCCTGTGACATATAATAAAAAAGTAAGAAATAATGAGTTCAAGTCCATGGGTGGAAAAGAAATCCTCACTAATTACCTGCAAATGTCCGACTTATTTAACAAAATGAACAGTCAAATATAAATGATGTTGTTCAATAACATACATGCTGAGCAGAATCCATTTGGTTGACAAAAACGAGAACCGCATCAGTTATTTCCTTGAAAACCCAAAAACCGAGCGAAAAGCTACAGTGATATAGATCCATGTCAATTCATGTACTTCTTGAAAGCTGAAAAGCAAAAGAAGAACCTACCATAAAGCCCAAAAGTTATTTGAAAAGCTGCAGTGATATAAATCCATGTCAGTTCAGTTCCCTGTAACCTGCCAAAAAGACATGTACTTCTTGTGAGCTGAAAAGCGAAAGAAAAACCTCACATAAAGCCAAAAAGTTATTTAAATTAGCTCCACCAAAATTTTTGCAGAAACCCTTTAGGCAAATGCGAAAGTCACTGAATCAGTCATATTAGGAAGGCCGAAATGCCTAACAGCCATGTGACATGGTTCTGGCTTAAAAACAAAAATTACCTCCATCCATTTAAACTTGGAAAAGCCAGATATGTAGAATCACTAAATAAGTAGAATCAGCCATAGACAGGTCCCAAACATGAAAAAGTAATTTTGTGCATTCCTTTTTGGGCATTCTTAATTGACTTTCATTTATTGGTATAGCCTTCACTATAAGCTTACCCAAGTATTAATTTAAACATTTTTTTGATTCTCACCTCTGTCATTATGTCTGCTGCACCAATATCAGCCTTATTTTTAAGACTGAATATTTGTTTAAAGGTAAACTTTGGACCTAGGGCTTATTGGTTCAAATAGGACCGGCAAAGAACCTAACTAGTGTCCAATTGTTTATTGCAAAAGATTTCTACATCCGTTGGACATTTTTACTACTTTATTGGTCTATTGCTCATTGATCCAATTTTGAACCGGCCAAGGTCCTATATCTTAATTTTCCATATCACTTTATCATTCAATTCTGACCTCTGTTTACATTTAGGACTTGTATGGTGCAACATGGAACTGCAACATTTGCTTACTGGGCTTTCCTCTGACAGAGATGATCTTTCTGTTTTCGGTATAGGCCCACTTGGGGAAAGGTTGGGTGAGCCTGGTATTTCAGGCAATAATGACAGTTGTGAAAACATTTTCTTAAATTTAACTAAACATATGAGATCTTTGCAAAATAACGTTTGGCAAGCTTTTTCGTGCCTATTTACTCAAGGGAATTACTCCATGTGGGTTAAGAATAAGCACACAACCATTGGCCAATACTCCTGATGATATTTTACTCAAACAATGGAGTAAAGTCCAACAAGAAACTTCCCTCAAATTTGTTGAAATATTAGCCAACTATCATAATAGAATCATTGAACAGGAAATTTCCACCATTACCTCCCTTAGCGATAAGGCCAAGCAATTTGAGGGACAGACCCTATATACCAACAGTATTAAAAATTTAAGTAAGGAACTATTCATATTGGAATCTCAGCTAAAAGAAAGGAAAAAGAAAAAGTTCCAAAGAGATTTAGATGACTACAGCAAAGGTGACCCTTTTAATTTTGAAAACAAAGGTAAACATGTACGATTTACTGCTCAAAATAGGACCAATCCAAAAAGGAAACTGACCAAATCAATTCTTAAAAAGGTTACCTCCCATACTACAGACACCTTAGCTGATGATTACTCATCTTCAGGTCCAGACACTGATTCAGGGGGTGCAACAGGCTCACCAGCATTAAAAAGAAGAAACTCTACAACCACGCAGGGTTTACACATAGGAGGAGGGGGGGCAGAAAACATAAAAGATGTGGACAACATGGAAACTTTATTAGAGATGTTTGTAACAAAGTAACCAATGTAAACATTACCAACATCTCATCACATGTCCTTTCCACCTCTGAAATTGAAATTCTAAATAAAAGATCATCATTTATTCCAGGTTTCTTTGTTTCTGAAGAAAGTATTGTTCGGGATATTGTTTCATTTTGTAGGATTCTTAACCTCAAATTATTTTTCCAGGATCAAGAATCAACAAAGATCTCTGATGAATTCAAATACCACAGATCTTCCTTCATGCCACCCATGAATCATCATGTTTCCATGTTTCAACAAGCCATGATCAAAGACCTTCACTTCCAATTCAGGTCAGCCCCACCTTTACCCAATAATGTTTCCAAAAATTGCATGGAGAATATTACCACAACCATGACTTGGTTATTATTGGTGCTGACAAAGGTGGATCAATAGTTGTTCAGGATTTATCCCAATATGATCATGAAGCACTGAATCAATTATCTAATGTGCAATATTATTCTGAACTGACCATTGACCCAACATCAGTATTCAAACAACAGATTGATTCATTTCTTAATTCAGCTGTTGAAGAGGGGATCATCACTAAAAATACACAGTCCCAACTCACTGTCTCCAATCCTTGCCCACAGTACATATATTTTCTACCCAAAATACACAAGGATCTGCAGCATCCTTCAGGCAGACCCATTGTCTCAGGTAGAAATTAATTAACGGAACCATTATCCCTGTTTCTAACAAAATATTTAAAACCTTTGTTGCAATGTGTCCATTCAAGGATTAGAGACACGACGGAATTTTTGCAGATCATTTCTGACACACAGTTTGAGCCTGACTGGTTACTTTGCACATTGGATGTAAAATCATTATATACAAATGTACCACACTGGGCCAGTTTAGAGGCGCTGGAATACTGGCTTAACAAGACTGAACTATACAAACCAGGTTTCAACACCCTGTTGTTGTGTTTGACAGAACATGTACTGACTAAAAATGTGTTCTTTTACAAAGGTAAATGTTATTTGCAAACTAAGGGGACAGCCATGGGGGCCTCTTTTTCCCCTATATACGCTGACTTATTCATAGCGTATTTTGAGGAACAGGTCATTTATGACAATTCTCATAACATTTATATTGATGAAACGGACATTTGGCATAGATATTTGGATGATTGCTGGTTGGTATGGAGGGCTGACAGTGAATATCTTTTGGAATTTACCACTTATTTGAATGAAAATAAATGGGGAATCGAATTTTCTGTCAGCTATGATAGAAATAAAATTATTTTCTTAGATGTTTTGGTTTGCCGTGCATCTGACAACAGAGATTCACTGCAAATTCCCCGAAAATAACTCACTGCTCCATGCCACCAGCTTTCATCCTCCCCACATTTGCAAAAACATTCCTAAATCACAGTTCATGCGTATCAAACACATTTGTTCTGATCAGCACACTTACACACAATTCAGGAATGATCTACTACATAGATTTCATGATCGTGGCTACAAAATGGGCCAGTTATTACATACCAAACATACTGTGGACAAGATGAAACGGACATATTTGCTTCTTTATAAATCCAAGTCAATACCCAATTCTGCACAACCTAGACTTATTACCACATATGGACGCAACACCAACACATTGATTAATATTGTGCAACACAATTGGAACATATTAACATGTGAACCCATACTTCATGATATTCTTGGTGACAGATGTTCATTTTCTTTCCGGAAAGGTAAAAATCTATCTGCTTTTTTTCAATCACTTCAAACATTCTGAAGTGAAAACCACAAACACCATTCAAACTACATTATCAGGTGACCCTTTACTTGGATGTTTTCCTTGTGGACACTGCATTTATTGCACCAAACTATTCAAAACCACCAGTTTCACCAGCTAGAATACTCCTGAAGTATTCAATATAAAATTCTTTGGTAATTGTTCTTCAGATTGGGTTATTTATTTGGCCAAATGCACCTGCCCTGCATTTTATGTTGGTCAAACATCGAGACCCTTGAAACTTTTATGCCTGATATCACTGAGGTGCTCAGATATTCAGAGAGAAACCAATGCCTTATACAAACATTCTCTTATCCATCATAAGGCAAGCTTTAGTTTCACCATTATAGATAAAATCTTGAGATCTAGACAAAACAAATTAGGTTGGCATGATTTACTGGATTCCATGGAGAAAAAATGGATCATTAAACTTGGTGGGCTCTTTAAGCCAGGTCTCAATGAACATATGTAATTAATCACATGTCTCATGAATTACTTATATATAGGTTCTTTTTTGTATGTATTTTACACACTGAAGAAGGCTCTGAATTTTGTATGTGCCGAAACCGGTCTGTGTTCTAAGAACCTAATACTTTTGTGTTCTAAGAACCTAATGCTTTTAATAAAGTATTTCTTACCAATTCAAGGTGCTTGTATGCTGGTCCTCCTTTTTTGCCTGATACCTTGTCCACTTTGGGACCCTGCAGCTGCCGTACTTGCAGAGGTTGCATCAATTGTCAGTGCTAACTATACCCCTTTCTCATCCCCTAAAGGGCCCATCTTTGTGCTGGAAGAATGCAAAGCTCCTGTAATCACAGCTGCACAGGTAAAAAACACACTCTCCAAAGCCAAAAACACAGCATCCATGGGACCTGACAACATCCCAGGCTGCGTTCTACATAACTACAGAATGAACTGGCACCCCACCTAAGTCCCATGTTCAGTCATAGACTCACCTCAGGCTTTGTGCCCACTGAATGGCACATAGCAACGGTTATCCCACTCCACAAAGGGAGAGCCACCACGGACCCAAGGAACTACCACCCCATTAGCCTGATGAGCCTGGTCTGCAAGGCTATGGAACGTATCATCATGGAACTTATAAACAATGACATTGGTAATCTCCAAACTCTGGACCCTACCCAGTTCGGGTTTGTAAAAGGCAGATCATGTCTCCTAAACCTGATATACTTCTTTGAAGCAGTCACCAGAGCCGTAGATGAGGGTAAGGTGGTTCACATAGCCTATCTAGATCTCACCAAGGCTTTTGACACCACCCCCCACTCTGGAATTATAGATAAAGTCACTAAACTAGGTATAAATCCCTATGTCACAAGATGGATTGACAACTGGCTCACTGACAGAACCCACACTGTGAAAGTAGCAGACTTTAAATCCAACTTCAGACCAGTGACAAGTGGAGTACCACAGGGTTCAGTCCTAGGTCCTCTCCTGTTTGGTATCTACTTCTCTGAAGTACAGGCTAACGCAGAAGGTCTTTGGCTAACAAAGTTCGCAGATGACTGCAAACTAGAAGCCAAAATCAAAACTCCTAATGATGTGGACATCTTACAAAAGGGCCTTACTGAGACAGATGCCTGGTGTCAAAGCCATGGCCTCAAGCTCAATGTCAAAAAGTGCATTGTCATCCCTTTTGGTAAAAACTCTGTACCCATGAACTACCACTTAGGCGGTAGTCTACTTAACACCAAAAGTCTGATAAGCGACCTTGGGACATAGGTGGACAGTAGTCTCTCTCCTTTGATAATCACATCGCCACAGTACTCAGGAAATCCTCCTACGTGGAACACCTCATCACTAAAGGTTTCTCATCTAGGAAAAAAGAGAGGTCATTGTTCCCCTCTACTCATCACTTATTAGACCCATTATAGAGTACAATGCCCCTTTTGGTATGTACCTCACAAGACATCTACAACAACTGGAAAGGCCACAGAAATACCTCACAAAGAGGATTACCGACCTCAAACAGATGCCCTATGCAGACCGTCTCAAAAAACTCTAGCTTTACTCTGTTGCATATCGCCTACTCAGAGGCCATCTCTGCCTAACATACAAAGCTATGTCAAACCCAGAGCTGTTGGGCATGCTCCACGTAAATAAATCCCAATCCTTCCGAGCTACATGCTCTAAGGACCTAAATCTTATCACCACAATAAACAGAACATGCTGGAGGGATCGATTCCTGTTCCAGACACTTCCCATACTCTGGAACAAACTACCTATCTATATCAAACAAAGCTCCTCATTAGCACTCTTCAAGAAAAATCTTGATGATTGGATGGGAGATAGGAAATTTACCCTGGGATCACTTCTGTGGTTCTGCTTGACAGGGGCACAGGAAAACAATTTTCTAGGGTGGAAAAAGCAAGGTACCATTTGGCTAGGCTTATACAGGCCCTAAGGCCATTAGCCTAGTACCTACCTATGAACTTTTGAACCTATTTATATACATATATATATATATATATATATATATATATATATATATATATATACACACACATACATATATATATACACACACACACACACACACATATATATATATATATATATATATATATATATATATATATATATATATATACACACATACATATATATACACACACACACACACACACACACACACACACACATATATATATATATATATATATATATATATATATATATATATATATATATATATATATATACATACATACATACATACACACACACACACATATATATATGTTGTATCTTTCGGCTTTTCCCGGTTAGGGGTCGCCACAGCAGAACTCCGGTCCGCTAATGATTGGCAGTAGATTTTTATGTAC
This sequence comes from Protopterus annectens, assembly GCF_019279795.1. Classification (NCBI taxonomy): domain Eukaryota; kingdom Metazoa; phylum Chordata; order Ceratodontiformes; family Protopteridae; genus Protopterus; species Protopterus annectens. The sequence goes on from NC_056746.1 coordinate 541,982,617, forward strand.
CGAGTTGCCAGCCCTGACGCACAACCTTCAACGAAGGTACGCCCATTCAAGCATGTCTCCACACAGAAGACACTTTCGCTGAGAATCGAACAGGACGTCTTACTGTGAGGTGACAACGCTACCGCAACATAGAGAAGGTTTAGTAAAACAGCTGCATTCAGTTTATGCTATGATCATATGACTGTCTACCTATACTACTATATCCACATGTGTGTGTGTGTGTGTGTGTGTGTGTGTGTGTGTGTGTGTGTGTGTGTGTGTGAGGATGTGTATATATATATATATATATATATATATATATATATATATATATATATATATACATACATATACACATACATACATACACACACACACACACACACACACATATACATATATATGCACACACACACATACAGAGAGATGTGGATATAGTGGTATAGGTAGACAGTCATATGATCATAGCATAAACTGAATGCAGCTGTTTTACTAAACCTTCTCAAAAATGAAGCAATTGGTTGTTAATACATTCTACTCATTCTACATTTCACTACCCATAGTATAAAACCTTTCTCCCAGTGCATTCAACTAGATTATTAATGTCTTAATGCTACACTTATAACATCATAAAACGCACTGCCATAGTGTCTCTGTACAGCTTCCATGGCAGTAATTTATTCACACATTTTATTAGGAACTTTTATTCCAGGCAGCTTTCTTTATTATCTGTCTCTTCCATTAACAAAAAAAAACAAAAAAAAAAACAATAGTGGTATACCCCATGACTTCTGTCTTTTTGTAATAGCTTACTTTGGAACTGGAAATATACAAAACATACATTACTCTTGGAAAAATTTTAATCTGCTCATTTTTCCAATAACACACATATTTTAGTTAACTGTACCTCCTTTTTTAAAACATTGCAGATAACTTCTCTTTTAAATCTTCATTAAAATTAGTCAGAGTCCCACATCTCCAAAATTATGCTCACTAGTCCCACTTCCCCTTTTTCATGTCACCAACAGTGAGCACCTACATTTGCAAACATCTTCCTTAATTTATGGAGGTTATAAAATATCTGTGCAGACACTTCCATGCAAATATCATAAATTATCTGGATTTTGAAGCATATATATTCTTTTCCACATTGAGTCTTTCTAGCTGAACACTCTATTATTTCATGATTTCCTGTCCTGCTTCTATTTACAGTTACTTCAAAGCTCCTTAAAAGTAAAAAAGTAATGTCAAAACCATACCTGTCAACCTCTTAGTGCAAGAAATGTGGACAAAGCCCGACAAAATGGGGGGGCAAAGGCCCAAAAATAGGGACATTTTTTTAAATATTGCTCTTATAAACTTAGAAAGTTGCTAGAGTAACAGGGTTTGTTTTCACATCCATTTTCTGAAAGATTTAAAGTTGAAACTCAAATGTATGTCATTATATAGTGACTTCAATCCTCAGATCATCCCACCATACCTCTGAACCACTTAGAGCAAGAAATCTGGACAAAGCCATAAATAAAAGTGGAACACAGGCTCACAAATAGGGACAACGTTTAAATATTGCTCTTACAAACTTAGAAAGTTGATAGAACAACAGGATTTGCATTAGCATGGATTTGGTGAAGGATAGAAAGTCTGAAAGTCAAATGTCTCATTATTTTCTAACTTCAGTCATTAATGATTTACCACTAATTTGCCATAAAACCACAATTTTATGAAAAACAGACCAAAAATATAAGGACACAATCTGGACATTCTGCAAAAATCTCTACAGCTGAGAGGTATATTCCACTGATTTGCCAGAAAGCCACAAATATTATGAGGAATAGACCAAAAATATAAGCCAAGCATCTGGACATTTTGTTAAAATCTGGACAGCTGAGAAGTATGCTCAAAACCATGAGTTACTGCCCATCTTCACTTCATTCAGCTTGGCCTGCTGCAGCATGTGGAGCCTTTAAGCTCTACACCACAATCACCTTGAAGATTCCCAAGTCTTTATTATAGAAAAATTGGCTGAACATCTTTAACTTATTCAGAAGAGAGAGTTTAGTTACTTGGGATCTCTGAAACACTTTAACATGATTATCGTTGACTTTTTTAAATCGAGGTTAAGTCCTCCATTCTTTTAGGCTCATATTCACACATAGGCCACACTACGTCCTTCCAATCCATAAATGTCAGAAATTCACCTGAATGGTATACTCAAAAATACTACTGAGTAAAACATCCAAAAATTCAGAGTTTTTTTTCATCTAACTCTCTCCTGTTGCTATCACAGTTTATGCTCTATCAACAATGGAAGGAACTATAATTATAATCATGGTACTCTTGTGTATCATACATTATACAAACCTTCTCAGGATGCCAGATTAAGGATCTGATCTCACTAGAATGGGTCTCAGCTGCTTCATTACACCCTATCCATCCAGCCCAAAAACTCTATGTGCATATTGTATAAACAAAGTCCAAACTACCATTTTTTTCCACAAGAACAGTCCTATTCTTGTTCCTTTTATCATACACCGAGAATATGACTATTTTTTCTGTGTGCACTATCATCAAAGAGCACTTGCCTTTGCCTTGGTTCCTTTAGCTGGCATATACATATTTCTCCCTTAATTCCTGGTTCTCATTATATACCATCATAATAGCATCCACATGGAAAATCCTGGCTTGCACCATTTCATTATCTTTTGCATTTTGCTTATTTTATTTTAATTTGTTAACTAATCACAAATGAACAATTTCAGCCATTCCCTGGAGAACTGGTTTATGCCGTAGAAGTTGCAGCTGTGTACTTACTTTCCAAATCTCATTTTTCATAGCTTCTGTATGTCTAACCCAGGATACATCAGCCTCTGTTCTAATCTGTGAATTCTCCATATTTTTTTCTTCCAGCTCCTTCACTTATTCCTTATTTGCCATTTTGCTCGTCTTTAATCTAAGGCAATTTCTGGTCTGTGAGGCTAGTTGCATGTTTCGTTTGCCTTTTTACCAATTTTGGACATGAACATCATAGACACATATAACGTTATTGGTCTGTGAAGATCTTGTGAAGCATAGCCTTACATTCCAATGGTAGTTTTTAGCCTTTATATTTTGTATACAAATAACCCAGAGATGGACAAAACAAGAACATGTTGGGACAATTCATTTTGCCCTTATTTAATAAGAGACAAGGGAGATAAAGAGTTTGTGAATTTGCAGTCCCCCATTCATTTGTTGAAATTACTTCTCTGTTTTAATCATTTAAGAAAGCTAGAGTTTCCAAATTGTAATTTTATTAACACAGCTTTAACAATTTATTTACAGAGCCACTTGGGAGCACATCTAAATTGAAAAGCTTCATGTCTTGTGGTAAACATTTCTTCCAGGGAGTTCACTCTAAATAGAGACCTTCTGGATGTTAGGCCACATCCTCAATATCTATATAGTATTTGCTAACTATCCAGTTAAGCCCATAGACATTAAAGTCTGCAGTACACACCATGGCAGATACTCATAAAATTCAATGATACTTCAGCATAGGGGCCACTCAGTATCAGCATAAGACTCATGCATGTAAACATGAATATTCCACAGTGGGGCCTTGCACAACCAGAAGCAGGCAAAACACTGATGTGTGAACTCCAAATGGTGCATAATGTTAATTTTATATGTGAATGCATTCCAAGTACATGACATGGATGTACCTGTCACAGTCTCTGAAGGTGAATGGATGGTGGCACTCAGCAATGGTCTGTTCTCTGGCCAGTGTGCCCTCAGAGCTGTGCCCATTGTTTCCCATGACAATTGGCAAAATATGATGGTTGCATCATCAAATGTTTTCATGTTATTACTTTAATGTGGTAATGTTTGATGCATACTGTGTTACTGTACAAAGAGCATGTACTGATCAGTATAGCATATTTTATTAAAGCATGGCCACAAATTTAATGTATACAGAAATGTCTGTTTGAGTACACCATCTGTGTATCTCCAGCCATGATGCATTGGTCTGTACTATATTTGTCTTGTCACCTGTACCTGGGCATATAGTGTTGGGTAGCTTTCCACTGTTGTGTTTATGTTGGCATTCCTCAAACTCCTTGCCACTGTCTTCATGCTCCTCATCCTGGACATTTGTTGTGGATGCCAGCAGAGTTATTTACAAGTATCCAACCAGTTTGTTTAAGATTGGGACACTGTTTGGGTGTTATAAGGCTATTCAGAATGACACAGATAGTGTATACCTTTATGGCTCCTTTATAGTGTACTACGGTGTACCAGTCATGTTTACAGGCACCAGACTTTTAACAGGCTGAGAGTACTTACTAGAACAGATATATCTGCATATGGGCTTAATTGAACCTAATCTCTTTGGCTCATCCTAGGTTTCACACTGGCATCTGCAGTAGGTATTTTGAATCACTTTCAGGTGGAAAAAGCTGCACTCTGGGTGCACTACCTTTACATGTATGCATGTTGTATTGTATATCTCCTTACCCACAAGATGGCCACATGTGATGTGTTCATCTCTAAGCATCTGGGTTGGCTGGCATAAGTGACAATCATCTGCATCATACACAGTCTCTGGGTATCTAGCACATGTATTTACAATTAGGCCATCAAAGTTGAAGAACAACGTGGTAGTACAGATTGCTATGTATTTAATTTTATTTAGCTGTCACTGACTTTGCTTGCCATAGTGTTCCTCATTATATAAAAATAGTCAGTTACACCATTTGCTCTACAGAATACTGTAAACTGATTTGATAGAATATCTTAATATATACTTGCTGTTCAGATGATAAGGTCAGTCCCTTGCCGTTGCTGGGTGTGTTCTTTCATGTTTAGAAAATGATTCACAATCCAGAAAGCTGTAACCTATCAACTATGCTCCTATATGGTGATGAAAATAATTAGGCACAGGGACATGTGTGTCTATGTTTGTAGTGGTAAGATCTGTAACACAGGCAATGTGTTGTCACATATGAAGTGCATGTCTTACAACATACAACATACATCAAATTTGCTGTCCAGTCAGTAGTAATCAGGCTACTCGATCCTGGTCAGAGACCCAGTGTATAAGTCTTTTCTGGCATTGATTTGGCTGCTGGCTTTTAATAACATATTTTCTAAGTAGTTGCCACCTATGTGGAGCACCTAATTTAATGTTTTGTTATACAAAAGCTGCAAGCAAAGATAGAATTTTACTTACTGTGTGATAATACTCTGTGGTGTTCTCTGCCAGTTGTTGATTATGCCTTTTATTGGCATTGGGTGATGTCAAAATTCTAAATCATCATTTTGGCTCCCTAACAGAAGAAATGGAAGAAAAAGAAATTTAGAAAAGAAGATTAATAAAGCAGAAGTTAAAAAAAATAGAAGTTGAAGTTATGGAGTGCCTGCTAAGTGAAGGATTTGGTATAGAAGGCCTAACACAGGTTACATCACAGCAGGATGGAGTGAGTCCCCAAAGTAAATAGAAACAGGAAGATCAGGAAACTCTGAAGAAGACATACGGACATGGGGAAGAAAAAGATATTTAATATGGTGTAATATTTATGCAAAGGAGAAAGCAAAACTAACCAATACAATAACAGCAGTAACAAAGATATTTGAAGAGAAATACAGGCCAAGGAATCCAGACATGGAAAATCTTACAATACAAAAAAATAAGACGACAACAAGGAAAAGTATAGAAGGAGATTAGTAATGCAGAAGTTAAAGAAATAGAAGCTGAGGTCATGGAATACCACAAAGTGAAGGATTCAATGCAGAAAATCAAATTTAGAAAGCACCACAACAGGATAGAGTAATGGATATCCAAATTAAGGGGAAATCAGTGGAACAGGAAGCAATTGGTCAGGTGCCATATGAAGAAAATTTGGGGCCTTTGACAGGAAACCAGTATCAATGTTCACTTGAAGCTGGACAGCAAGGGAAGGAATGGGAAACTGTGGAAACGCTGATGCAGTCAATGTTGAGGAGTGATAGGCCAGTGAGCTCCCATGTGATAGAGCAACGGATGGCAGAGGATGAAGTTGAAGAGAATGTGCCACAAAAAGATGCTATAGAATCTTCTATAGAATGCCTGTAGGAATTGGAAAACAAGGGATGTGCCCTCACTTTGGAAGAAAATGAGCTAAGAGAAGAGTTGCTTGATTTAATAGACATAGACATATATATCACGATCAATGAAAGAAATAGACCACAGAAGGTCAATAAAACTCAAAAAAGTCAGAAGTCTGATAAAACAAATGAACATAGTAATTAGGACTGTTCAGAGAGATCTATGCAATATAACAGAAGTAAACAGGATACATTATTGTGCAGCTAAATTAATAACTGATAAAGTTTTACCACAAGAACACAGTGTAGTGAGGGAAAGGAAAGGGAGAAATCGAATACCATCATGGAAATATCGAATAGAGAAAACGAAAGCAGTCAAGACAAGAAGTGTCACTGTTAGAAGACTATAGAAGAGGGTACAGATCAACAAAAATACTAAGAAAAATAGATGTGATAAAAGCAGTGTGCAGTATTAGAACAGACCAGGATCTATCATGCACTATTGCAAATAAACTAAAAATTTCAGCAGAGGTGGAAAGACTGAGATGATACGAAGATAAATATAAAGGAAAAGTACAAAATAAGCAATTTCTTGATGATCCAAAAATGTTTTATAGAGAATTGGGAAATGAGGTAAAAGGAATTGAAAGACTGCCAAAAAAAGAAGAAATAGATACATTTTGGAGAAGTTTCTATGAACATCCTATGGAACATAACAAAGATGCTAAATGGATAGAAGAAGTTAAAGAAAGAATAAGAGGTACAAAGGTACAGGATATGAAATGGAATGAAGTAACAGCTAGAGAGATTGAAACAAAGTTAAGAAAAGCCTCTAAATGGAAAATTCCAGGCCCAGATGCAGTACCTAATTTTTGCCTGAAAGTATTAACATCTTTGCATGAAGATTTAGCCATGAGTAAGAACTATTTATATTCACACCAGCCTGATTAACAACAGGAAAAACAATGCTCCTACTTAAGAGTGAATCTGCAAGCTACCCTAAAAATTATAGACCAATAACTTGCCTTCCGATGACGTATAACCTATACATGAGAATTGATGCTGACAATAGTCATTTAGAAGAAAACTCAATTATGGCAGTAGAAGAAAAGGGCAATAAAAGAAAGTCATATGGAACAAAGGATCCTTTGTTGTTAAATAAATTCATAGTGGAGAACTGTAAAAAAGGGAAGAATCTAAGTATGGCATGGATTGACTACAAAAAAGCATTTGATGGTATCCCACATTCATGGATAAAAGAGTGCTTAAAAATGTATAAGATACACCCGACACTGATCGACTATATTACAGTGACCATGAAACAGTGGCAGACCACTTTGCAATTAAGCCATGATAAAGGAAATATTATTATCCCAGTGATAAAAATTCAAAAGGGGGTATTCCAGGGTGACTCGTTGTCACCACTGCTATTCTGCCTTGCCCTTAACCCATTAAACTGTCTATTTAACAGCTTAGGACATGGCTATAAGTTGGCTCCTAGAAAACAACAAAGTGTAAAGACTTCTCATCTTGTAGCTCATCAGATGAGGAACTGAAAGCACAACTACAAGTTGTCAGAACTTTTTCAGATGATATAAGAATGTCATTTGGTCTTGATAAATGTGCAAAAGCAACATTTAAAGCAGGAAAACTGCAATGCCAGGAAAACATCAGTTTGGGATAATAATGTGATATAAAAGAATTTGAGCAAGAGGGAGTGTATAAATACTTGGGAACTGATGGAGGATCAACAATAAAACACGAACAAATGAGAATAAAACTTAGTACGGAATATTTCAGAAGACTTAAATTAATCCTGAAAACAGCACTGACATCTAGGAATAAAATTCAAGCTATAAACCAATTTGCTCTTCCTGTCCTAACTTACAGTTCTGGATTGTGATTGGCTGGCCCCAAAACATGTTGGTTAAATTAGATAGGAAAACAAGAAGGATGCTTCATGCTCACCAAATGATTTATAAAAATCAGTGGATACCAACATTACACATTTCCCATTCTGAAGGAGAGATGGGCCTCCTTGAATTTGATTATATGTATTGATCTGCAATCATGGGACTCCACACATATCTGCTGACCTCAAAAGACCCAAAGGTAATGAAAGTTTTGAAACATGAGGGGAATAAATTTAAGATGACTTCTCTGCTTAATTTAGCAGAAGCATATTGGTGTCAAGCAGGAATGGAAATCAAACCAGAAGTGGATAAAAATCAGGTAGCAACTGAATGTGCCAAAAAAAAAAAAAACAAAAGAAAGAATATAAGGAGAAGGACCAGATGATAAGGCAAGAAATGTGGAAAAAGCATAAATATAGTTGTAAGTATAGAAAACTTTCGGAAGAACCTCATGTTGATCAGGAACGAACACAAGAATGGTTGAGGAGACGTGAATTTAAACCAAGAGATGAAAGATTAATCTTGGTGGCCCAAGATAGTGGGTTACGTACACATTGGTTTACAAAGTCAGTTGAACATGTGGGAGAAACAGACAAATGTAGGTTTTGTAAAACTGAATTGGAAACAGTCGCACACCTCATTGCTGGCTGCACCATACTAATGGCGGAAAGACTGTATACTGAAAGGCATAATAATGTGGCAAGACTGTTGCACTGGGGATTGTGCAAGCATTATAGTATTGAAGTGGCTGAAAAACACTGGAAACATGAACCACAAAGCATCACAGAAAATGATGAAGTTTATACTACGTGGGATCACCCATTACCGACAGTTCAAAAGATAGATGCTAGAAAACCAGATATAGTTGTCCAAGAAAAGTAGACAAAAGTAGCACTGATCACTGAAACTGCCACATCCAGTGACTACATTGTCTTGCGTACAGACAGACACAAAGTCATAAAATATCAGGATCTGCAGGCAGAAATGAGAATGATGTGGAAGAAAAATATTCAGACAGTTCCAATAATAGTAGGAGCAATGGGGCTTATAAAAAAAATCTACAATTGTATTTAGATATGTAACCCCATACGAATTGCAGGAGGAGTCATTACTGGGCACATTGCGGGTGCTGTAAAGAGCACTTATGGCTAACATCAACGACTAAAACAATACTAATTTTATGAACTTTAATTGTGCTTTGACTTAGGAATGGGGTCCATTCCCATCTTGGTATTAGAAACCCAAAAGATTTGGAGAAATTAAAAAATAAATAAATAACAATCTATGAACCTGTAAATGTGACATCCATAATTACAAAGCCCACAACTTCTGAAATTAACTGTGAATGTAAGCAAAACACAATCAATGTCAAAACTTAATTAAATCACTCTTACAGGGCAACTTGAGGAAGGGCTTTACCTTTCTGTACCTCTGATGCTGGGGACTGTACTCACCATTACACGTGTGTGTGTGTGTGTGTAGAAATAAATATACATATGTGTATATATATATATATATATATATATATATATATATATATATGTGTGTGTGTGTATATGTGTATATATATATATATATATATATATATGGTTCCCATTCAGAAGCCTGAAACATCATAAGCCTGAAAATCAAAATCCTGAAACCAAAAGCCTGAAAATTCAGAATCCTCAAAATCCTGAAAGCCCAAAATCCTGAAAGCCCAAAATCCTGAAACTCAAAATCCTGAAAACACAAAATAGACATACTGATGTAATTGTGGCTTTGCTATTGTTAGCCCTGTGGTGTTAGGTCATGCGTTGGGGTCAGGTAAGTGTGCGGTTGGTTTTATGTTAGGGTTAGGGGCGGTTTAAGTGAGTTAGGGTTGGGCGCAGGTTAGGCATGTATGCAATAGTGACAAATATTGGGGTTAGTGGCGGTTTAAGTGAGTTAGGGTTAGGGCGCGGGTCAGGTGAGTGTGTGATACTGACGGACCTTAGGGTTAGGGTCAGGGTCAGTTGGTAGATATTAGTGTCTTTATAGTGACATATTAGCATTATTTGTGTTTTCAGGATTTTGAGTTTCAGGATTTTGGGCTTTCAGGATTTTGGGCTTTAAGGATTTTGAGTTTTCAGGATTCTGAATTTTCAGGCTTTTGGTTTCAGGATTTTGATTTTCAGGCTTATGATGTTTCAGGCTTCTGAATGGGAACCATATATATATATATATATATATATATATATATATATATATATATATATTTATTTATTTATTTATATCTATATCTATCCATGTATATTAACTCCATCAGACGTAATATCTATTCCCATGTTAACATGCACAGTCTTGCTTCTTTGGGGACTGTAACTCTGTTTTTTGGTAGTTCAACAGGAACCCTGCACTCTATGCCATTAGATGCATTTTATTGCTACTTTATTTCAGTTGTATTCCATGCTCACTTCTGTTCATGGTTTTTACAGGATATTTTACTGAACTGCAAACTGTCAGCATGTTGTTTGTGAATATGACATTAGATGCTACACTTTATACAAACTGCATCCAAATTCAGCCATTTGTTTTGAATTCTTTTTCACCTATATAACAGGTTCATAACTTCATAGTTATGTTCTAGGCTAACTAACACAAGAGACTTTCTAAGCCTAGCCATGCATCCCAAATCTCTGACAAGTTCTAGTACCCTTGATAAGTGCAAGCAGGGGCTTGCAAGATGAAACATTTACAAACAGGGGCCTTGGAGATGAACCATTTACAGGCTGCCTGCGTCCATCAGAGACATACCAGGGATGAATTTTCAGTTCCCCATCCAATCATCTAAGTTACAGTTGAATTGGGTTAGAGAAGAACATTGCTTCACATGGGTAGGGAGTGTGTTCCAGAGACAGGGTAGTCTCTGGAATATATACCTGTCTCTCCAGCAGATCCTATTTATATCACAAGCAAGGTTTAAATCTTTAGAATGGGTAATTCTGGTGCTGTTTGATTTGTGGATATGCAGGAGGTCCATCAGAGTGGGGTCTGACAATGCCTTGTATGTCAAGCATTGATCTCCCCTCAACAGCCTGTAGGAGACAGAATAAAGGGGTAGGGCCTTGATGCAGTCTGCATAGGACATGTTACTTACTCCTGTATTTTTTTAGTGAGGAACCTCTGTGGATGTTCCAATTATTGGATATGCCTGGTTAGGTACCTACCAAAGTGGGCATTGTATTCAATGACAGATCTGATGAATGCCAAATACAGTGGAACGATGACTTCCTTGGACCTAGATGCATACCTTTGTTAATTAATTGTGAAAAATAGAATGATTTCCTCACTACTATAGACATGTGATGGTCAAAGGCTAGATTACTGTCTATGTGTGTCCCCAGGTCCCTGACTACTGGGTCAACACTTAAGAGGTGTGTTGTCAATACAATAGTTAGCTAGGGTGGATGAATTCCTGAAGAATACTATTATGCATTTCTTGGCATTTAGTTGTAGTCCATGGCTATGACACCAGTTGTTTGGCTGCTTCAGTGCGGGATTTAATGACAACTCTTACTTTGCAACCATCTGTAAATTAAGTCAGCCACAGCTAGAGGGTGGCCTTGACTTGACAGAAGTAAATACCAAATAGGAGTGGTCCCAGGACTGATCACTGTGGGACTCCACTTGTGACTGGCCTGTTTGCAGAAGTGGACTCCCCATTTCTAACTTTTTGGGTCCTGTCTGTGAGCCAGTTGGCTATCCACTGGGTGATATAAGGGTTTGTACCGGAGTATGATAATTCTTTCCATAGCTTTGCATATGAGGCTAGTGACACTTTTGGGTCTGTAGCTCCCAGGGTCCGTAAATGGCCCACTTTTTGCAGGGGGAATGACTGTTGCTGTTCTCCATTTATGAGGCACAAAGCTGTATGGAGGCTACAGTTAAATAGCAATTCCAGAGGGCCTGATAGGTCATGTTTCATATTAATATTAAGGACAATGTCTCATAACAGTGGAAGGTGGCTCCATCTACAGATATAAAGGGGTGTGATTGTCTAGACCTACCCCCAAATGCAAGGTATATACACAGCTGTTGCTGTAGAAGAAATGCCCAGCTGTGGACCTTTCCATCAGCCATCATGCACATCTCTGGACATGTCCCCTACTATAAGCCCCTTTGTGAAGCCCAGTAACACCACATACCTATTGACCCCTGCTGCATTCGTAGTAATGTCCACAGTCACAAGTAGGTGCCACCCTCCACACAACTATACTGACAGAATCTGGAACCCCCAACCCAGGTGTATTACCGCAGCTATCCCAGACTACGCATGTAAAAACACATGAAGGGAAAACCCAAGCAGACTTGGATCACCACCTGGTGAAGTCCACCACCATCCAACACTCCAGACCCCTGCACCAACTACTGACACTGACACCTCCTGTCCTGCCTCGCATACATATCTCAACACCCTGCAAACCTGCACTACCACACCCCCACCAGTCAAACAGCCTACTATACAGTTAAAATGACCCCCCCTCCACCTACCCGCCTACACTTCCACTACTCACATCTACTCTACAACACAGGTATGGCATATGTAAACCTACACTGAATACCTGAGTGTAGCCAAACCAGAAATGTTAAACCGGAATTCCACTTAACCTTACACTGACTTTCATGAACAGTCATACCTGACATGTACACCTGACTTAAGCATGTATAAAACCTACATGTACATGAAGTAGCGTGGGGGTATGCGGTAGCCAGCGGGAGTATGCCTCTGTGGGAGCAGTACTCAGATTAAGCAAAGTAGAAGCAAACAGGTTCAAGAAACTGTAACTGGAGGTTAGCAGTGCTTACCGTCATGCAAACCCGCGTGTCCTGACCAGCAACAAAATAAGCTGCCTCTGCAAGGCTTGAACCCAGGTCCCTGTACACTATAGTCACAGTAGTCGCCCACTAAACTATCATAGCAATCAAGATGAATGAGGTATCAGCAAACTAATCTTCACCACAGGTAAATCAAAACAAAGATGTGATCTGAATCTATGTACGGTGTGAGGTGGTCTACCTTGCTATATAACATAAATATGTGAACTGGACTACTGCAGTAAGCATAGATGTGAGATGTTATTGTAATAAAGTGTAGAAGTCCCAGGTCCCTATACAGTGTATGTACACATGAATCATGGATACCAGACACATAAAACCTGTAATGAAGAATATATTACTGCCAGAAGGCAAATATAGTGCAAATTAACTATTAAGCAATGCTAACCGCAGCACAGCTCAACTTAGTAAAAGTAAGCAATGTGTAGGGCAGCCAATCCAATCTGCATACCGGTATACCCCTATAAGCATTGCCAACCTTAGGTAAGCAGGTGTGCCCCTAGCTTAGCATCTACAAACCCGGCCAATCACGGGAAAGTGAAGGTAAATGGCAGTATATAAACCACACAGGTGGGAATACGTTCCATAAGTGGTGGCAGTTACCTACTGCAGACAGAATGGCTGGTGTGGGTGAAGGCACTTGTGTTAGAGCACAGCGCTGGTGCATCCAGGAATCATAACTCATGGTATGGCTCCTGGTACAACACCATGAGGAGAAACCACTGCAGGGCTAGTACCAGGGCTTGCAGTATAAAACGGAGGCCTGGGACAGTCTCGCCCATGACCTCACCAGTGCCACAGGTATCCCCTGGTCTGGTGAGCAGGTCATAATCACCATACTGACCTGAAGCGGCAGAGGGGGGATGTACTGGAACAGTGAATCCAGCAGTCTTGGCAGATGGCTAATGCCACAGTACTGAGCAACTACTCATTCCACTAAGTAGTTAAGAATTGACTAGCTTGTGTATACTATGGATAGGTGTATACCTCCGACATCTGCAAATGAGCAGGTTGTGAAACAGCAAACCCATGATGCTAGGTTGCAAAGGCTGCGTTGCGAGGCAGGTTAGTATTCCTCTGCATGTACTGTCATAACAAAGACATATAAGAGCATTAGAAAGTGTTGTACCATTAGGAATAAATGTGTAATATTCTGGAATAATGGTATAAACCCTGGAGTGCTTCTGAGTACTCTTCTGTCATATGTAGTTGAACTGTTGCATACTATAAATAGTACTGCTGTATTAAGCAGTGTTACCCATGCTGTGGTATGCAGACAAAATATGCATGAAGGTCTGTATAACAATGTTGAAAGTGCCAAGAGGTCAGTCATATTGTACAAGTGAGGAAGACATAGATAGAAGACAGTAGAAAGCCTCACATAAATTCCCTGATGGCACAGTGTACTGTGATGTTAACTATAATTTTGTTGTCACACACAGCAGGAGTTTGAATCCCGGGAGTGCTAGTACACTGTATGCATAGTCATACCCCACAACTGTACGGATTTTGTCACAATGTTCAGATAGAATGCTGTATGTATATAATTACACCCAACAACTGCACAGAATTGGCTAGAGTGTTCAGATAGACAGTTGTATGCATAGTCATACCCCACAACTGTTCCAGTCTGTCCAGCATGTACAGATAAATGGCCCATATCACCAGCCTGGTACCCGGTCCCATTGAAAAAGCAGTGTGAGGAACCCAGAAATGTAGGCAACTGTTAATGACATATACCAGCAAGTCAAACATGTACATAGTCATAGAATGTGTAGGAAAGACAAACTTGTCATTGTAGCACTTCACCCAAAGTGTATGACAGCAATATACAATATATGTTGCATTAACGCCTGCATCTTGTCACTGCTGTATGTAAGACACAGGTCACATATATAATAATCTATAAACATGCCAGTGTACAATATAAGGCCATTGGGTAGTGTAATAATACTTGCGAGGGAAATATCACTGCAGTGACTAGGAATGTCGGGAAACTAAAAGGATATGTCAGTTGTTAATTGAACACTCTCTAATCCCTACAATATATGTGCGAAATAGCCCAATGACACTCCTCAGCTGGTATGTGTACACTTCAAACATTTGTTGGGACATATGTCCTAATGGGTTATACATATTCACATTTGTTGTTAGGCATGTGTCATGTTATAATACACCCATAATGGTGGCCTGTTGCCATCAATGACACCTGCATGCTCTTGTAATGGCCACTGTTGTTCCATATATTCATGTGTGCTGCTTGCTCTGCAACTGTGTTAAATCTGGCATGTTGGGTTAATGGGAATACCTATGCATGCTATAACAACTAATCCTGAATGCCGTTGACTGTTACTAAACCATATCTGCCATAAACCGGCAACAACACAGCTCGTATGAGAAGGCCGATCCCAGCGGACCCACCTGTCCCACCCCAGCTGCCCATGGCACCAGGCACCAGCACATCTGGGGCCCAGCCTGGGACCTCCACCTCCGTGGGTACTGTGCCACCTTCAGGAGGAACTGCTGCAGGGGTTGGAGCTTGACCCCCTCGGAGCGGGTGCGGAGGGGAACCTGTCACCCATCAACTGGTCCGGGCCGTGGTGCATAGGGAGCTTGATCTGGAGTCTCGAGAGTGGCTACGCTGGCTTGAGGGCCAAGTGGTGCTATTAGAGGGTGAGCCTGCCCCTCCTACATAGCCCCCAGCACAGCCACCTTCAAATTCATGAAGGTGCAGTGGGACATCAGTCCCATTGTTTCCAGTTGGGGGCTCATGGGCTTGCAACTTCACACATCCCTCCCCGTACAAGGTGTTTACCCCCCACGTGTCATATACAGGCCCTGTATGCATCTTGTGTGTCATGTCAATTAACCCACCCAACCTCCCTCCCCAAATATACCTACTAACCCTCCCCAACATCCCACTCTCACCTGAAAAATAAAACAAGGACAATCTGTTCCCAAAACAAAATCATGGCCCAAACATAGCTGTCAATTTTCCACACGTGTCCACTGGACACATGTAATCTGGTCTATATGGCATCGCAATGAATATATGCTGTCCTCCCCCCTCCCCCAGGGGGCTTGAGGGTCCAAATGTACTTGCAAATATAGTGTATATGTACAGCTGTTGCTGTAGAAGAAATGGGCAACTATGGACTTTCCCATACCCTTCCTGCACATGCCTAGCTATTGTCCCTACTGTCTTTCCCTCTTTGTGCCCCATTTGTCACCACTTTCCTATCAACCCCTTTTGCTTTTATGTCAAATAAATTAGCACGGGGGTAAGCAGCTGTCAGCACTTTTAAGCAGCAGTAAGCATGTTTGCGTGGGCTTGCACAGGGGTAAGCTATTCCTACACAGGTTGAGAAATCAGAAGCTGACTGTAAGAAACCATAAGCAGAGGTTAGCAGTGCTTACCATCGCACAAACCTATGCAAACCCGCTAACAACTGCATAAAAGTGCCTTAATCCCTCTGTAGCCAATGTCCCTTGTTCTGCCCAGCAACAAATTGTAATGCCTCTCCAAGGCTCGAACCCAGGACCCTACACTCCATACACAAAGTGATCTACCACTAAACCAAGGCAGATATACATAACCTGAGGTTTTCACAAACATATCATCCAGCACAAGCAGTCAACAGTACAGAAAATGTACTAATATCATACCACACAACCATTTAATGCAAGAATTCTGAACAAAGTGTGCCAACATGTGGGTACAAGTAGGAATATATGTCAAATACTGCTCTAAGACACCTAAAATGTTGCTAGTCACACAGTATTAGAGCACATATCTTGAAGGAGATGAAGTCTGAAATACAAAAGTATTGGCATGAGTTACTGATTACAGTCCTGTGATCATCCATGTCAATTGCCAACAGAATGAGGTACAGGCCAAAAATATGATCCCAACATGCGTGGACATATGGCAGATATATATCTGGAAATGTAGATAGATAGCGATATATATATATATATATATATATCCACAAATATATATATATATATGTCTATATCTATATATATATATATATCTATCTATATCTATATATCTATATATATATATATATATATATATATATATATATATATATATCTATCTATATATCTATATATATGTACATATATATATATATATATGTATATATATATATATATATATATATATATATATATATATATATGTATGCATATGTACATATAAAGATTTCTATAGATGTATATAAATATAGATACAGACAGAACTGTGTACAGCATTACTACATGGGAACAAACACCTGAACCACTCACTACAACATAACAGACCATATGCACTGTTAATGGGGGTGGGGGCTCAAATGAGGGTGCCTGGCAATTAGTGCTCTGTTACCCCCCCCCCCCCACAGCCCTAATGGATATGCTCTGCAATCCATTACCCAGCACATGCATATTTTGGCTACAGGCCCTCCATGACACAGTCACAATGCTTTCACAGTAAGCCAATTCACCTGTAAATGTCAGAGCGATATCTGTAACATAACATGCAGAAAAGTCATTCTAACATAGGGAATGTACAATGTGGAAGGGGTACACATCACAATGGTTCAGATATCCATACACATCTCTACATTGACAAATATGTTCATATATATATATATAAATATATATATATATATATATATATATATATATATATATATATATATATATATATATATAGGTACATACACATATACACAGACAATAGGTATTAGTAGCCATACATATGTAGGAGTAGTGTGGAAGTACTGGGTGCAAAGTATGTCCCTCAGCCACAAGCCCTGTAACTGGTACCTGTGAAATGTGCTGTGTGGCAACCTGTCCCACAAATGAGAAAACTTACATTAAACATATACCCACTCACAGTTCAAAGGACATGACACGACACACAGGTATGCATGCACAGACAACCTTTATTTGTGTACTATACAATAATGTATGCCATTACTTACAGCACATGAAGTCTGACATATGTAATCAGTGATGAATGTCAGGCCCACACAAAACAGTAGACGCAAGCAATGTGAATATATAACATACTATGCTGTCCAGGCCAAGGCCTTCAATCAGTACAACAGTAGACAAAGGATTTGCCTTCAAGATAGGTAACAATCAACAATTAATGATGTATTTCAGCAGCCTCCATATACACCCTGTAGTCAAGCCCTAGGGGGGAATGTAATAGTTGTGGTAATGTCAATGTACCAGTCACATGCATGGACCCTGACCAATATATTTTGCGGGAGTTGACGATATGACTGGGATGGTAGCAGGAATGCTAGCAGTAAATAATGATAGGCCATTACCCAACAACCCCTAACTGTATCACAGCAGGACAAAGCCTGCCATATATGTGGAGGCCAGAGGCAGGCACACAGGGCCATACTTGCAATATTGCTGTTACATGTCCTGGATATTGCTGGTGTTACAGGATTTGTTGCAACCTACCCTTATTCATGAATACGACATTAGAAACACAAATGGATGTAGCTATGTACTGATAGCACGCAACAGACAGACTGCCAGTGATATATGTAGGGCAAGACCTGTGTAGTGCACAGACCAAACCAACCACACAATCCAATGGCCATCATGTGGATAGGTCCACAGTTGCGAGCTATGCAGACAGACTGTATTCCATTCTAAACAACTATGTACACACAAAAACTGCAAGACCAGCAATATACAATGCACTTATGAACACTACTCACTCCTAGGTGTGGAACCCCATACGAATGTGTAATTGGCGATGCAATTCCTGCTGTAAGAGGTATTGCATACTGCTGTCTACAACACTGCTGCCCACATACAGAAAGGTTGTCCTGCATACTGGAAAGGTTAAGGGACAACGCCCACATGAGTCAGTATTATATAGTACTGGGTTGCCATAACAGTGGTTATCTGAAGTACTACACAGCAGGCTGCATGCAGTTAGCAACTGTTGCACACTGATTGGTGCAGAGCCCATCACCTGATCATGTGTATCACTTACAAAAGCCATGCTGCAATCCATTCAAACCAGCTCAATCACTCTATTGGAGAGAGAGTGTGACCGAGACAAAGACAGAGAAATACACACACAGCGAAAAGAAGTATAAAACGTAAACTGGAAACAACAGGCAGTCACAGCTGTCAGGAAAAAAAAAAGTCAGGTATATAAAACATATATGTATGTAATTGAAAGTAGTATGTGGTATAGAATAATAGGAAATATGATGTGTAATGTTGATATGAGCCATATGTAGTTGCCACTGTAATGAAGTTCTTCTGGACAATACTGTCTGTCCCTGTAGGCAGTGGGACATACCCGCCAACTGTTTCAGATCAGCAAGGAATGACAAAGAATTAAGCCATAATATGTGTGTTTGGTACGTTAGTATGGGCAATAGCTGGTTGTGGAAGTACTGCTGTCATGATAGACACATGGGTGTCAGACCACACCACACGCAGGATAGTCATGTTAATGTCTAATGCAGCATGCACAGATGCCATAGGTGTATAATAAAATTACCAGCAATCTCTCACCATAAATGCCACCCTAATGTTAGTCTGTGTTCATATGTGACATCTGGCTGTGTTGCAGTAAGGCAGAACAGTGCAGCTTTGAATGAAAGACAGTTACAGAATGTGGACCAGATGTCTGTATGCACCCCACATAGAGATAATTATCTGTGTGATATATAATTAGACAGGTATGTCTACAGATATAGCGACAGACATATAGATGTAGGTATATAAACACCCACAAGTTATATCTACACATATATGTGTATCTATATATATATATATATATATATATATATATATATATATATATATATATATATCTATATATATCTATATATATATATATATATATATATATATATATATATATATATATATAGTGGCACTGACAATGGCATACAGGTGAAATAGTCTGTAACAGGCCTGCAGAGATAGTGCCCCACAGGGAGCATGGCTACAAACACATAGCACAGTCATGGCACAAACACATAGCACAAAGCTTGGTACAATACAACATATGTCCCAATGGTAGATAAGCTGCCGATATACCAGTTGCATTCTATAAATGATTTGTTGTAGCTGATATGGTGAGAGGAGACACAGATGTGTAGTAAGAACTATGGTAACCTTGCTGTATGGTTGCATTGACCCGTTTCTATCTTTATGTCTTCCAGGGAGGATGCCCCATATCAGTCTTCCGGCCTACAGTGCTGCAGAGACTGAGGTGATAGTATCACATTTGGTGCAGCACTATGACCAGCTATTCAGATGGACATCCCAAGACCAGCAGGAGAGGACCGCTCTATGGAATGAACTAGTCCACAGGATCAATGATGTTGGACTGCATAACCGCAGCTATGAGCAGGTCTGGCATCATTGCAGCATGCTGCTGCTGTATGGGCAGACCACCTCACAACAGGGGGGACAAGCCATCCATCCACCCCTCACCAGTGTGGAGGAGCTACTCAAGAGACTTGTGGCACCTGCCCACATGCAGCACCAACAACAGGCAGGGTGCATTGTGGAGGTGGGTGCCACCGACGCACTGCCTGAGGAGCATGCAGGTAATGCCCCATGGCACATCAGTACACCACTCGTGTGTATGCACCTGCATCTGTACAGGTACATCATGCAAATCTGAGATGTCATATTCATAGTCTGTCGATGTGTAGTAATAGTAAACAGACATTAATAAGCTGTAGTATTGTGGACCCATACTGTAGATTTATGAATGCCACATCTGTGGCCACTGACAACATTCTCACACTCTTATGTAGGTCCCTCAAGGATACCACCACAGCAGCAGCCTGTAGCCCGTGAGTACGGTTCATGCTCATGCATGAGAAGGCACTGTGCATGTAATGGCTACGGGATATTCCATGCACACATCTAACACACCTACCCATACTGCATGCTGTACATGTTCATGTTTTGTTGTTGTGAAATGCACTGCATCACAGTAGTGACCATGCTGGAGTATTGAAGGGTACAAGAGATACATGCAAGATACCTAACATCTTGTGATTGTGCAATGTGTCCACAGGGATGGGGAGTATGGCAGGACACATGGCCTACAGTAGGGACATGTGTGAAACACCACCCTCATGACTGTAACTGCACACAATCAGGTTATGTAACTGTGGCAGATGTAACCCTGACCCTACAGCAATAGTGAAAGCAGTGTGTGCACTCCAAGGGATGTGCACATGAGTAGACCTTGCAACCATCCAGAGTTCTGAGACGTGTAGGGTACCCCCCCCCCCCACAGCCATGGTAAGGTCTGGTGGGTGTCAGTGTAATAGTCTTGTACTGGTCATACATGCACTGCTGATGTTGTGATCTATAAAGCAGACATCAGGCATTCACAAAATATATCCGTTCACATATCATCCCAGGTATGAGGTGCTGTAATACATAGGGGCTGTGAGCATTGGAGCTGACATAACAGATAGTACTACATAAGCAGCAATGGTTTTTACACCTGTGTGGCATGGTGCACAGTACAAGGCAGGGTGCAGAACAGGTCAACAGTAACACTTCGTACATGGGTGTGCTGTTGTCAAGGGGAAGGGCCATCACCTACCAACACAGCTCATGCATCACACACATGTGTACTGCCACTGTGATGAGGTCACTTTGGTTGCACTGCATGTTGTTGAGCACCAGATGTAATGCATGCTGACAGAAGGGTAATGGGAGGACTGTGTGTACAAAAGTTGTGCAATCCCACACGTAGGTGTGTGTGTGTGGGGGGGGGGTGTTGAATGTGTGTGTGTCAGTGCAATCTGGTGGAGTATGGTCGATGCATGTCTGATGTGTGCGTACATGTGTGTCTGTTTGTGCGGGTGTTCATGTATGCACAGGTGATAGTGGGATTGATCACATGGCAGTACTTCTCCTTGGGATTGTGCTGTAGATGTAGTGACATATGAGACACCAGGACAGCCTGTCCGATATGTGAACACAGGACAGCTGATAGCATAACAAGGTCTGTAGCACAGAACATGCATTGGGAGGGAAAGTACATACCAGGTATACACATCATAATGCCAGCAGCAGATGGATAACTGGCTACCTACATATGCAGCACTGCCAATGCAATGAGGAATTACCAGACCACATCAGTGAGTGTATCCAGGTATTACTGTTGCCCGCATGACAGGTTGATTGTGCAGCAGATGGGGCATGGATTGATCAAGACTGTAGTATGGGGCTCCAGTGTGTGACATATGTAGTGAATGAAGCAGCCCCAACCATTTTGGGACCATGTACACCATGACTGGACATACACAGGGTATTACTGGATGATAGCAGTGAGGCCATGTACTATCTACTCTACCAAAGTCAGGGAGGTGATGGAGTAACAGGTCATGTGTTGTGATCACACGTGTAGGCATGGAGAGGTCTGATATGTTAATGGGTAGTATTAATGACTGTATGTTAGCAAGTGGCATGCAGGATGGGGAACATCTGTAACTGAATGTGGGACCATCTGTAAACCCAGGGTAAGGGGGGTAGTAAGGTGGACTGTCAGTATTTGTGGGTGTACATGTGTGTGTGTCTGTGCCTGTGTGTCTGTGTGTGTCCATGTGTGTGTGAATGTGTGTGTGTGTGTGTGTGTGTGTGTGTGTGTGTGTGTGTGTGTGTGTGTGTGTGTGTGCGTGAGAATGTGCGTACTGTTATGCAATACTATACAGGTCTTAACATGTGTGTTTTTTCCCCCACAGGTGGCGAGGTGGGTCAGGTTCCCTCCTGCATACAAGCTGAAGTAGGTGTCCGTACAGGCACCGACAATGATGATGATGGTACTGGTGAGGCACAGGTGGAGTTGTCAGAGGCCGACACTGCGCCTACATGTGTCATCACTCTCCTAGCCACCCCAAGCCTGCACACAGTTGCAGTGCCCCTACAAACCCCATCACACTTAGCCATAGCAGAAGGACAGTTGGCGGTTAGTGCCAGTGACCAGGAAGGTGTGGTGTCCATGCCAACTGTGTCAGGTCACAGTCAGCATAGCTGGATATCCGGCAGGCCACCACATCGGCAGCTGTACCGTGGTGCTCATGGGCGGGCCACTGTTCATCATGCCCCTGGTAGAGGTATCACAACTGGTACCACCAGAAGCATGTTTCAGGCTATAATGGAGGAACAGGCACATATGGACATGCACACCAGACAGGGCCTAAGGCTGCAGAGGGCTGCTTTCTCATCTATAAGTGGCAACTTCCATGACATTGCTTCTGCCCTCCGTGAACATACCAAGGTCATGGATAGACAGAGGGGTGAGATGGTGGGCCTCCTCAACTGTGGAATGTCCATGCTTGAAAGTGTGGTGGGAGCGGTGCGATGTCCGCTTGGACATAGGCCAGAAACACCAGCAGCTGGTGGTCAACATGGACGTGACATATCACTATAGGGATATATACATATATAAATATATATGAACATATACACATGCAAATGTTTACATCTATGGATATATATATCTACATCTACATGTGTAAATATATACAGCAGGTCATGTATATATCAGCAGATATATACATGTACTTATATAGGTGTATACGGACAGACATCTGGTGATAATAATGGGGATATAACAAAATCATATATGTCCTCATGCAATGTCAATGGCATTGAGAGGCCCCACACGATATACATCTGGTACAAATAGGTATACCCCCCAGCCAAGCACTTCCCCGCTGTAATACAGTAACAAGTGTTGCAGACCGCATAACCAGGACCACACACAACATGGCCATCTCTAGGATACATATACACAGACAGATATTTATTTATTTATTTACAGTTTGTTTACCAGGATAGTCCATTGGGCCACAAGGAGCCCATTTTCAATGGAGTCCTGGGGAGAAAAGCTCCAGAAATACAAGTGTTAACAAATTACAGGAATACAAAAACATATGAGTTACAAAACATGTGAGATAATTAAAAGAAAAAAAAAGAAAATACAGAGTTACAAAGTAGAAAGGGTTAGCATTTGGAGAAAGTAAATTAATACAAATCTTATTAAAAACCATTTACATCAGCAATTCAGCAGATTGTACAGTATTCAGTTTTTGCAAGGTTTTTACTATGAGTTATGTCAGGTGCATAAGATAAAAACATGGACTGAGAGTAGTTGAGGAGGCTATGTGGGGTGGGAACAGGAGCAGTCCCATTGTGAAGTTAGGTGTGTATGAAGGAGTGTTTTAAAGACAAACAGACTTCTGGTTGTACGGAGGAGGGGTGGGAGAGAGCTCCAGTGACAAGCAAGAGAGAAGGATAGAAGATATTTGCCTGAAAACCAGGTTGGTTTGTGTAGTTCAATTAGATTTTGGAAGTTAGATCTTAGCTCTCTGTTAGGAAGATGCATTTGGATGATAGAGGCAAGGGAGGGACAGAGAGAGGGAGTGAAGATAAGTTTGTGTGCCTGGATGAGTTGGAGATAGTTGGCTTGAGCTACCTAACTTTCTTACCTAAGTTGATGTAGTGATAACCAGTGATGGGTTGTGGATCTGTGGCCTGTAAAAAATTTTGAGATTTTGTAGTAGCAGGAGGATAGTTTTGACTTTATGGAGGATTGCAGGTTAGTAAAGATAGAGGCACCATATAAGAGGGAAGGGATACGATAAGTGGTAGTAAGAACAAGCCTAGTTGAGGAAGAGATGAAATGGTTGTGACGGTAGAGCATACCGAGTTTTGTGTGGGTTTTTCTGACATTTGCTTGTATGTGGCTATTGAACTTTAACTGGTCATCAAGGATAACTCCTAATAGCTTGGCAGTAGAGATGATTTCGAGGGGAGTATTGTTTTGGCTGGTGATTAGGAATAAATCTTTATCTGAGATAATGGTTTTACTAGGGGAAAATATCATAAGCTTAGTCTTGGTTGCATTCAGTGCAAGATGGTTATGTAGCATCCATTGTTCAGTTGAGGAGAGATGATTTCGAGGGGAGTATTGTTTTGGCTGGTGATTAGGAATAAATCTTTATCTGGGATAATGGTTTTACTAGGGGAAAATATCATAAGCTTAGTCATGGTTGCATTCAGTGCAAGATGGTTATGTAGCATCCATTGTTCAGTTGAGGAGAAGGCATCCTGGGTTAGTTTTACTAATAAGGAAGTAGATGTGGCAGAGCACATTATGGTAGAATCATCTGCATATTGGATAAGACTGGCATTAGGGATGGCTTGATGGAAATCATTGATGAAAATACTAAATAGTAGGGGACCTAGAATTGAGCCTTGGGGTACACCAGTAGGAGTATGTAGGAACAGTGAAGTTGTTTTTTTCCATTTGACTGCCTGTTGTCCATTCTCTAGGTAACTGGTGAACCATTTGATGGAGGAGTGGGATATATTTATTTTGGAGAGTTTATTGAGGAGAAGATTGTGAGAAATGGTGTCAAATGCTTTAGAGAGGTCTAAGAGGAGGGCGGATACAAGGTGGCCAGAGTCCCGAGACTTGTTAACAGTTTCTAAGAAGGAAAGGAGAGCAGTAGTGGTGCTATGGCTAGGCCGGAATCCATGTTGAGTGGGAGAGAGAAGGTGTTTTTTTTTTAAGAGATAGGGTAGCAGTTGTTGGTGAATACATTTTTCAAGGAGTTTTGATAATGGGGATAGAGTAGCGATTGGCCTAAAGTTTGTGATATTATTGTTGTTGCCTCCTTTATGGAGTGGGGTGATGAAGGTTTTTTGCTAGAGCTGGGGAACATAACATTCAGAGATTGATCAATTGATTAAGATACAAATAGGGAAGGCAGTGGCTTCGGCAGCTATTTTTAGGAAATAGGAGGGTATATCATTGGGGGCATTGGAGCATGGCTTCAATTTTTGAAGAAGTTTTGGTAGAGATGGGAATGGGGTTCATAGAGAAGGGAGGGGGTTGGGTGCTAGACTCAGAGTTGGAGATGGGAATATGGTTCATGGAAATGGAGGGTTGAGGGCTAGACTTTATATAGGAGGGAGGGGAGAGTTGGGATGGCTGTGAGGTTGCAGGGTGTTTGGTGAAGGATGTTGTTAGTTTGGCTATGGAGTCAATAAAGAATGAATTGAACTAGGAAGCTAAGTCTGAGGCAAAGGCATTTGGGTCAGGACAGGGGTTTTCTTTCTTCCCTGGGTTGAGAAGCGATGTAATTACATTCCAAAAATTTTTTGGATTGGTCTTATGATTGGCTTGGAGTGTGGAGTAATAGGATCTGCGGTCTGTTATAGTAAGTTTTTTTACCTTGTTGTGAAGGGATCCATATTCATTAAGGTTGGCTGTGGTTTTAGTAATGTGATAGCGTTTCCAGGCTTTATCATGGAGCCGCATGGTGAGTAAAGTAGTCTTGGTTAATCAAGGGACAGAATTGCTTTTTATGCATTTTAATTTCTTGGGGGCAAAGGAATCAAGCACGTTTAAGAAAGTCGTGTTGAAATAGGTAATAGCACTATCTAAGGAGAGAGTGCTTAATGGATTCCAGTTAGTTGTCTTTAGTGCATATGAGAATGCATTAGGGTTAAAGGTTTTTAGGATCTGGCAAGAGGAATATGTGCGGTATAGTTGTATGGAGGTGGGAATGTGATGAGTGAAAATGGGAAGATGGTCACCTAATGGGTCAGGAAGGATTCCACTGCTAGTGACATAATGGGGGTGAGAAACTAGAATCCAGTCTAGGGTACTTCCAGAGAGGAGGTCTTTGGATGGTCTAGTGACTGAGTTGATAAGTTGAGTGAAGTTATAAAGATTAATGTTTTGGTAGTTGGTTGGAGATTGGATTGTTGCCCAATTGATTTTAACATCACCCAGAATTATAGTTTCATTTGTGACATAGGTAGAGAGCCAGCAAAGAATGTCTTTGAGGATTGGGATGTTGTCTCCAGGAGGGATGTAAAGGGTGACAATGCAAATGAGCTTCTGTTTGTTTAAGTGTAGGAGGACTGGGAGTACTTCTGCATTACCAAATTTTGGAATGGACTTGGAGTAGGGGGTAACTACAAGGGATGAGGAGTAGAGGAGGGTAACACTCCCCCCTTTTTTATGACTTCTGTCCTTTCTGAAAATACAGTAATTGGATGGAACCAGTTCGGAGTTTTTTATATGTGGCTTAAGCCAGGTTTCAGATAGGCACAGGATATCGGGTTGATTATGGAGAAGCCAGGCATGGAGGTTGGGGATTTTGTTACAGATGCTCTGAGCATTTACAGCTATTAGATGGAGGGTTCTGCCAGCTGATTGGGAAGGATGAGGTGAGAAGGTTGGGTTGGGGTAGAGGCCAGGGTTTGGGTGTATGTCACCTGAAAGTAGGGTAGAGATAGAGTGCTGGATGTGGGAAAAGTGGTATTTAAGTAGCTTAGGGAGTGATTTATGGATAGTTGGTTTTATTGAGATTAAACTAATAAAAATGGGAGTAGTGGAGCTGGAGGTTGATATGATTCTGAAGTGGAAGAGCATGGTTGTGTTGAAGAAGAAGAGGCTAGGGCATGTGAGACCAGTAGCATGTGTATTTTGTCTATAGTTGGGAGTAGTTGTGTGAAATGGGGGAGTATGATTAGTATAGAGAGGTCTGGTGAGATAGGGTCCACTGTCTATTCAGTAACACTTTATTCCAGTATTATCATCCAACCTTCTGATGAAGTCTATCGACGAAAGCGCTTGACCTATCCTGTGGATTATCTTACCATTTCGGATTGTTGGATTGTTGACTCATTTTGTGTACAGTGGATCATTTTATGTGGCCTAAATAAAGGTGTTTGTTATATGGTGGTCGTAGGTTTTTGGCTCAAGGAGTGGTTCATTGGATGTTATTAGTGGTTGTTGCCACTCTTTTACACACCTTTTTGGTTTACTTTATTCCAGTATACAGACTCTGCTTTTCCTTAACTATCATGTGTCTCCTAAGCTACCTCCCTCAAACTTTGTAAGGTAGGGTCCAAAAGCTCAGCATTTCTCAACTCTACCTTTGTGACCCTTCCCAGCTCCCCTTCCACAGGAAGCTTAGTATCTTCTGACAGTGGTGCCTCACTGTCAGCCTAGAAACTACCAGTCACCTCTCTCCTTGCAGTCCCCCTGTCCATGGGAGCATCAGTACCTACCAGCAGCTGTGGCTCACTTTCAGGCTCACTGCTACAAGGTAGTTCCCTCCCTGAAATAGCCATTTCACCAGCCCCATTTTCAGGTGTGTTATTCCCACATGCTGGCTCACTCACCATTTGTTGCCCACCTTGCTTCAGTAGACAACTGTATGTTTTGTGGCTCCTCTGGTTACATTTAAAACATGTAACCCCTAATCCTGATTGTGTACCTGAACTAGTGGCTTTCCCTGTTACTGGTAGACTCTGTTGGGGTGATTTAGGCTGCCCACCATGGCTTGCCTTATATTCATGTGCAGCACTATGTATCCACTTCCAGTGCAGTAATGCCCTGCTTGCTAACTAAAGATCCACTTTTCTCCCAAGCTCATCTGCAGAGCTACATTTCTGGTTTGCCAACCAGATTCTCATGTTCTCAGGCAAAGTATTAAGGACTTGTTCCCTTTCCAAAAGGTCTGTCAGTCTTTCAAAAGTGGTGACCTGATACCCACTCGCCCACCTATGAAAATAAGTGTTTAACTTAGCAATATAATAATATACACTTTCATCTGCCTTGCATCTATATTCACAAAATGTTTTTTCTGTAAACTTCAGGTGTTATTTATAACAGTTCAATAAACATTGTTTTACTCTATCATAGTTTGAACTATCAGTATCAGACAATTTAGAAACAGCAGTTACAGCTTTACCATGGAGTAAGGGGGTCAGGAACCATATCCAGAGCTCTTGGTCAAAATTATACTGTTTCCATACTCTTTCAAATATGTGAATAAAACTATCAAAGTAATCCCTCTCAGCAAACTGTGGAAGAAATTTACTGCCCTTTATTGTTTCTGGGGTCTGGTTATTCCTTTCTCCATTACCTCCATGACCCTGATGAAGAGTCAAACATCTCCCTTTCATATTGTTGCTGCTTCTCTTTTTCATCAGCCTCCAATTGCCACAGACTCTGATTTTCTTCAGTCTCCAAGTGCCACAGTCTCTCTTTGGTCTCCAATCATCACTGTTCATGCTGATGCTGCTTCTCCTTTTCTTCAGCCTCCAAATGTTTGGCCACCAATTCATGCTGATGGTGCTTCTCCTTTTCTTCAGCCTTCACTTCAAGTCACTTTTCAGTCTCCAAATGTTTGGCCTGCAGTTCAAGTGTCATTAACTCCAGATGGATTTTTAAGTTCTCTGAGGAAATGGTGAACTGCCCTGCTTCTGAAGACTGCACATCCTCAGACTGGTTGTTTTCCTGGTCACTGGTCCATGCAGCAGCTTCAATTAAAACTGAAATCAGTTTCTCTTTATTCTGGTTAGCATGTATAAGTCCTTTGGCTTTGCACACCTTGGTCTACTGGTTCTTTTAAAGCTTACCGTAATCATCTGCTGACATCTTTCCCTGCTTTCCCTGACTAAACTAAACTAATACAAATAAATAAAACTCTTGTGAAAATTAAAACTCTGGATGTTTACCTTATAGCTTTTGAGACTACACACACCTTCACTGACAACTGATCACAGGCTACTGAAGTTTAATTAATATCCCACCACTCTGCTACCAGTACGTGATGTCTTCTCTGCCCCAGGCCAGTAATCAAGGAGACTCAATCCTCACCACTGATACTAGTGAGAGACTGTTACTAAAAGCAAGAATTGATCTACACAGTATTTTTCAGATGGAGTTCTCTGCATCAAGCACACTTTCTCCCAAGAACACACAGGGAATATGCTCCAGACCTGGGACTGGGCTCTCTGTTTCTCCAGATCTCAAACAAGACTCATTGGAGCATTGTGTCCCAGTTACAAGTAGCTGACACACCCACATCTGGTTTATTTGATTTTCACACACACACACACACACACACACACACACACACACACACACACACACACACACACACACACACACTCATAGGAAAGGCTGGCACAAATGTACTAGCTATATCCCTTCTGCCCATGCTATAATGTAACCACTCTGCCACCAGTCTAAGGACATCCAAGTATAGTGAATAAAATCAATACTAATATAAATAGTAGAGTGTAACCAAAGCAAAAAGGCTTTCAGAGTGGCCAAGGCATCACTAAAACAAGCACAAGTACTCTCAAGATATTAAAAGTATTCTCTAAAAGGCCAGTCACAATTAACGGTTTAAAAATATTTAATAATAAATAATAATATAGAAAACATGAGAACACTAAATATCTAAGAACAATAAACACCATAGTTTCAATCTCAGGAGAAATAAAAATAAAACGGTTGGACAGATTCACACAGATGCAGAAAACAATGCTTAACTAATCTCACATATTTCCTGACTGTCTAAAAAATAACTCTTCCCTAGCTAACTTAATTAATATAGCAATGCAAGATAGGATGTTGAGATGCTTACTTCCACAAGGCAAGGTGATAAGCTTCTTACTAACTGAACTCAACTCAACTCATCTGAATTGTAATAACTGACATAGATCTTTTAGATCAGGTTCTAAAGAAAAGAAAACAAAACAAACTACTGTGAGAGTTCCATCCTCTCAGTGCTGGTTATAGAATGACATCACATTTGTTCACCTGACTCTGGTACAATACATACACAGAGCTTTGTCAAGATCTGTTGCAGTATCTGAAAGCCACAGAACAACCTCAAAACCTTCTACTCCTCCCTTCCAGAATGCTTTGTTTAAACATAAACATTTAATGAGTTATAACAACCCTGTTTTTTTACCAGTAAACATCTTTATTAAATTATCACGTATGACACAGGCAATCTTACATTTATATAAATGAAAAACAAGCAATATTAACACCACTTTAGTTGCAAACCTTATGCATCAGATACATCATTGAAACAACTGTAGCTGCAAACATTATACATAACTTATAATCTATCCAGTCATTGCCAGTTAAGCATCATATGGCTTATTCAAATCCTTTGATGCTTTTTTAACTCAAGCATCTGTACAGGTTAGTGTCATAGTCAAATGACACAAGTTTTTTTGGAAAACACCAACTAACTATGCTGGGATATGTTACACATGCACTGCCTTATTCTCTCTGGCACAGATGGCAATACCTCACATTGTCACAAAAGCAATATAGCAAATGAATAAATAAGAAATAAAGGGGTGTTGTGAGTCATACAGGATACTAGATGCGGCAGAAACAATGAACATAAAATTAACCGGAACTCCATCTCATGATAGCAAAGAAGGTAAGCTATTATACAAGGTTGCCAGTGTTGTAGATAGGATATGGAGCTCTTTAACTGCTGACTTATCAAAGATCAAGATCATTCCTGATTGCATGTGAGAAGCTTTAAACAGTTAATTCTATAAGCCAGTTGAAACTGAACAATTCTGGATGCTGTGTTCTCAAATGCTGAGAGATAAAGAATCATAGTTCTGAAAGTGGACAGCCACTTGAGAACATGTGATTATGAAACTAGTTCCTTATTACTCTAACTATAGAGTTCAGCCATATTGATTTCCATGATTGACTGGAGCAAACAGAATACCAGAGATGTTAATAAGGGTTTTGGACTTTTACATGGCAGAACTAAAGAAAAAAGATCATGTTTTTGCCTAATGCTTTTCTTGTTTCCTTACTTTTCTAAAATGTCTGATGACCTTCAAAAGTCAGGTAAGCCTTTTAATTGTTCCATACCCACAACTCGTTGCCAGTTTTGTGTCTGCAGTGGTAGTTATTCAGGCATCTTCAATTATATCACATCTTCAGCACAGTGGTTTGCTTCAAATGCAGGCAGTGATCAGAACAATTTAGTCATGATATTGACTTTGTGGGTTTCATTAGCATGAGTAATCAGTGTAAATGTGTTAAAACATATCTCATTGAACATGTCAAGTAAAAATATTTTATACTCATTCAGTTTAAATGATTTTCTCTCACAGTTAAGTTTCTTTTTGCAATTGTTTCTGATTTTTACTGCCCAGGATGCCATCAGGGAGGTATTTCTTACCTCATTAAAGGTATATTTGCTAAGTGTTTCTATGAGGGAGCAAAATGCAATCAAATGTGCTGCAGAGTTATTAAAGTTTTTTGTTGTGGCAGCACTACACTACATACAATGTAAGCTTTGGAAAGTGTGAATAAGTTAATGTGACGTTTATGTTAGACATTTCTTTCCATCTAACCATTATTGAACTGCAGTTCTGGATTATCTGTATTTTGATTTTTGAATCAGTATATCTAAAATTCAGGTTCCCTGCCAAAGACACCAGCTGTGTGAAGGAACATCTGATGATTGACCTGGTTATTGTATAGCCCTTCTAAACATACACCATTTTTACAGATGTAACCAATTAACTGATAGTGACTTTCTGGTCATTCAGACTGCCAGAACAGCAGCTAGAGTGCTCTGGTGATATCTAGCTGATGCTTCTACCCTGCATGATTTCAAATCACACTTCTGGAGGAGATCATCATGTATACCTGGGAAGGGAAAGGACCTGTAGTTCATGTGGACCCAGTTCGATACCTCAGTAGCTAGAGAAGCAGCAAATAGTACTTGCCAAATTGTGGTTGGTGCTTCCCATGTAAATAGTTATAAGAGATGAAGGAATCAGATTTTGTAAAGAAACAAGCCTTTCCATCAATGTTAGCTGTGGTCTGTAGCTCTGACTAATAAGTACTGACAAGCCAAGAAAACAGCAGATGTGTCATTCACAATACTGGAGGCTTGAGAATGGAAGAAGATGGTGATTCTATGATGCATGACTTATGAATGGTCCCAGAAAAAAATTCTAGAAAAACATCCACTGACTCAAGTGAGAGGTGAGAATTTGCATAACTGGGTCCCTTTAAGGGTGGATAAATTCTGACCTCAATAGGAGTCATTGTTGGAAGGCAGAAGGAAGGCATTGATGAATTCCTGAAGCCACTGGACATGTCCTCCTATGAGCAACTAGTGAAATAGCCAGCTAAAGGACAGGTTCCATTTTTGTAGCTGCTGTAGCAAAGCTATTGAAGTGGATGATAGCTTCCTAGAAATGTTAAAGGCACTGCACACTTTTGGAATATTATGGTTAATTTGCCTTTTCAAAATTTCATGGAATGTAGGGTCAGTAACTCTATACTGGCAAACATAAATTGCAGTCTCTTTTTCCAAAAAGGGGTCAGGAGAATATGTACCGTTTATGAAGGGCTGATGCTCCTTACTCTTCATGGAAAAACCCTATGCCAGGTTGCTTATAAGGAGCTTCATCCATTTATCAAGCCTTTGATTCAGAAGGAGCAATGCAGATTCTGTGCCAGCTTTGGAACACAGATTTGACTTTTTATTCCTGCAAAAATAGTGTAGTAATAATGGGACTCTGGCTATCTATACTATCTCCATGCATTTTCTGGACATGTGGAAATTATACACCTGGTGTTCTGCAATATATGTGGATGTGCTACAGAAAAATGGGGTCTCAATTGTTTTGTTACATGCAGTTTAGTCCCTGTATTTGAGTTGCAAGAGTTGTATGTATTGCTGGTATATTCTTATTTCCATCAGTATGTATGGTATATTGTCTAATTCTGAGTCTCCAGTTAAGTTCATGATGGGTTAAAGACTCTGAAAAAGGTGTGTTTTGTTTCCCTCTTGTACACAATTTTAAAGAACAAGATATCAAAGGCAGCCACAGTCTGGGGAGTATTTAGTTTGTGGATATAATGTTTGCATCTTTGTTTTTCTTTCCTTTGCAAGCACTTGTGAACATTTAAGGAACTGTGACCTCCAGCATGTTGTGGAGGTGATCACTGCTGCATTTATAGTTAGTATTTGGGAAGAAAATCATGACCTGTAAATCAGACATCATAACTGCATCCTAGAAAAGAGTGGATAGGTTTCTGCAGTTATGGGGAGGAGCATCTGACTAGAGGAGTTTATTGGTCCTTGAGGTCTAGTTCATGCGTAAATGTATGGGGACTGGAATACTGACAAGTGGATGGATATATTGGTAGCAATACTGCAGTTGTTTTACCAGACAGTGATAATGGAGCAAGAATAAGTTACAAGATGAATTTCTCAGCCTACTGGTCAGTCTGTGTCTCCACCATCATTTATGGAGAATAACATTTGGCAATGGTTGAAACAATGAGTTCACAAATAGCAGCAGAAATAAAGTTTGTTCACAGGGTAGCTAACCACAAACACCATAACAAGATGAAGAGTACAGCTATTTGAATGTGTTTTGGACTAGAGCCACTGCTCCACTGGTTTGAGAGGAGTCAGTACAGACAATATAGATATTTAATGACTGCTGGCAACTGGACACCTTCCACTAATGTGTACCAGTCACAGTCCAATGTGCGGATCCACCAGGGCATGCTAGAGTAATTAAATCTCTGATCTTGTGTCAATCACATTGGATGCATTGGAGAGTGTTGCAGGCCATAGGAACATTTTAACCACCCTACTCACCAAGCTACTGCCTCAAACATCACCAGGACAAGACATTTAGAAAACAGATGTTCATACTAATACCTGACTATCCTACATTTCTGGCAATAATTTGCATATGGCATTTACCTTGTCACCAGTCATGGATAAAAAGAATTTTACACTTTTTCTCTCAAGTGATATTAAGGGCTGTGATATAGTGTCACTATTTTAATACCCACCTGAGAGTAAATAAGTCTCTGTCAAAATGGTGAATACCTGAAAACTGCACCAACATATTATTTCCTTCCCGTTTCTTTTCATTGTATAGTCTATGTATAGATAGCCCTATTTTTTCCTTAACTGTCATTTGTGTTGCATACTTCTTCTGAATCAGTTTAACAACTTTGGTCACCTACTTTGAATACAATGTAAGCTTTGATACTTATCTGTTTGATTCAACTGATTGCTCCTAGGTATTCCTCTCTTGGGAATTTTTCTCTCATGTACTCCGTGAAACAGTTTTCTAGGAGACAGTTTGTTCATGTTATAGTGATGAAATTAAAGGGCACCAAGGTTAAATATTTTATTACTAAAATATTTTTAATTGTTCAGTGTCATTACCCATGCTCATATTTTTGCAATTTTCCATGTATTTGAAAATTAATTGATTATTTATTTGATATAAAAGCAAATGGGCACAACCTCAGCAAAAGCCAAAAATGTGCAAAGTCACCATTTAGAAAATGTGTTAATATCTTTGAAAGAATTCAAGTCAGAGTACAGCATATCAAATATATTGATGATGATGATGATGATAACAACATAGGCTTAAGTGGTCAGCAGGATGAGCACAGACAACATAAGCTAACTAAATGGCAGCAAATCAGATGTAAGACACTTAAGTAATACAATCATATTTTTGTCAGACACGTTGCAGTAAAGCTGCAGCAGACAATTTTTCTTTTTACATTACTGTGACTGCTCAAATAAGATCAGGGACAACTTATTCTAATCACTGAATTATACTTTAGATTGTTAAATAAAGTATATCACGGGAGCAGCTTGGGATGGTGTGTATGGCTTTTATCACACACTACTATACACAGACAGTTTCAAATGGCAGCAACTGATTAACAATATTCAGTACTATGATTACAGTTCTGGAAAGTCAGCACTCACCCATTATATAGGTTCATAGGTTCGTACTAGGCTAACTGCCCTTGCGAGCCATTTTAAGCCTAGCCAATTATCCCTTGTGAGACTCAAACCCTGTACCTTGTGGCTGTAAGGCAAACACCTTAACCATTAGGCCACCCTCCCCTATTAGTTAGGCCACCCTCCCCCATTAGTTAGGCCACCCTCCCCCATTACTTTCTCTGCTGACATGATTTTGCTGGCTTATGTATAGGTCTAGGAACTGATAACTTTAAATGCTACAAGTTTTTCTAACCTGACACTTCTAGAAAGGAACCAGTCAAGAAGCAGCAATGTAAGTCACTGCAAATGATTGGTGGTTGTATTGCAACTAGTGCCCCTATTTGTCTGGGTCTCCTGTCCACAATGCTATATTTGCTAAATGCTTCTGTGAGGGAGCAAAATGCAATCAACCATACTGCGGAGCTGTCAACATTTTTTCTTGAGGTAACACTACACTCAATGTGTTAAAATATTACAGAAATTTTTAAAAGATAAAAGAAATGGCCTTAAAATTGCAGGTTGAATTTATTGCAAAACAAGTAAAAGACTGTGAAGTGGAAACTCAGGAAAATGGCTCCTAGGTGGAGGAATTCTGCAAATCAGTGGTTGTTATTTGCAATATAAGAGCAACATATGAGGTAATTGATTTATGGATAATTCTATTAGATTATATTAATATAAGCAAGCAATGATGCAAAGCTGTAAAGTACATGTGGCAAGATACTGTGGAGTATGAAAGAGATGTTAATAGTAGAAAATGCAGTTTATTTTAATGCATATACTTGACAGCTGGTAAGGTCCCATTAGAAGCATTCTGAAGACCTCCTCACTAAATATATTTGATATATATATATATATATATATATATATATATATATATATATATATGTTAAATTCTCTGCCTGGGTTGGGAGTGCCTTCTGTGTGGAGTCTGCATGTCCTCCCCACGGTCAAGTAGGCATTTGAAATACATTTGTTGAATGGATTTGCCTTTGTTGAAGGTTGGGTGTCGGGCTGGCAACTCAACACCATAAAAACCAACTGCCAACCATTAGCGGACCAGAGTTCCACTGTGGCGACCCCTAACTGGGAAAAGCCAAAAGACAAACAACAAATACATATATATATATATATATATATATATATATATATATATATATATATATAGAGAGAGAGAGAGAGAAAGTCTGTTACAAATTTTGAAGTTTTAACTTCAAATGTATTATGGTTGAGACCATAAAATTGAAGTTTAGAAACTCTGAAATGTAATAAAAGAAAAAAAAAATCTTTTTTTATATTTTTGCATGGGGTGCAAGCCCCCACATGCACCCCACACCCCCTGCTAATTGAATATGCCAACTCTGAGATCACACTACAGTGTGGAAAACAGTAAATATACTGTTCTGCACTCTCCAGAGCTCTCCATTTAAATGGTTCAAAGTTTCAAAACTTTGATCTCATGGTCTTGACCATAAGAAAGTCGAAGTTTTGAAACTTCAGCATTTAGAAGTAGACTCACCCCCCCATATATAATATATGTGTATATATATATATATATATATATATATATATATATATATATATATATATATATATATATATATATATATATATATATATATATATATATGTATATATATATATATATATATATATATATATATATGTATATATATATATATATATATATGTGTGTGTGTGTGTGTGTGTGTGTATATATGTATATATATATATATATATATATATATATATATGTATGTATAAATATATATATATGTATATATATATATATATATATGATAATAATTCAGAAGAGGGATGCATAATAATGTATGTTTTGCATAAGAAATGAAATAAATAGAAACTATAAGAGCTTAACCTATATAATCTTGAAAAAATAAACTGGGAATTACACATACATTACAGCACTAAGTGTGAATTAGAGAAGCCCAAATAACTAGCATCCTTTAGAAGAAAAAGGTTTATAAGGGAAATCAGGCTCAATTTAAAGATAAAAGAACTCATGTGAAACATAAGGAGTTATTATTTCACAGAAAGAGTATAGATGTGAAGTACAAATAAATGGAAAAATATAAATTGATTCTCATCAGTGGTAGCATGTTGGTTAAATGCAATGTGAAACTTATCAAGCTAATGAGAGACATAAGGATTTATTATTTCACAGAAAGGGTGTAGATGCAAAGTAGGAATGAATGGAAAATATAAAGTGGTTCTCATCAGTGGTAGAATATTGGTTAAATAAAATGAGAAACTTATCAAGTCAATGGGAAATTAATTCAAGAGGTAGCCAAAGTATCTATTAATTTCCATCAAGTCTAGATTTTCTGTAATAAAAAAACAGATAAAGATTACATTGGTTCATAAGTTGGTACTAGGCTATCAGCCCTAGGACATATACAAGCCTAGCCATTACAATTCCCTGGCTATTTCTTCCCACACTATTTATTTCCCTGGACTCCTGTCTAGCTGGGTGACTGACATGATCCCTGGGGTGAATTTCCTTTCTCCCATCAAGTCATCAAGGTTCCTTTTGAAGAGGGCCAAAGAGGTGCTCTGCTTGACAAGTATGGGCAGTCTATTCCAGAGTCTGGGGAGTCTCTGGGTCAGGAACCTATCCCTCCAGCATGTTTTGTTTATTGTGATGACAAGGTTTAGATCCTTGGAGCGTGTGGCTCTGAGGGATTGGGATTTCTTTAAGTGTAGCATGTCCAACAGCTCAGGGTTTGACATGGCCTTGTATGTTAAGCAGAGATTGCCTCGGAGTAGACGATATGTGACAGAGTATAGCTGGAGTTTTTAAAGGTGGTCAGCATATGGCATCTGCTTTAGGCCTGTGATTCTTTTAGTGAGGTATTTCTGCAGCCTTTCCAGTTGTTACAGATGTCTTGAGAGGTATATACCAAATGGGGCATTGTAGTCTATAATGGGTCTAATGAGGGATGAGTACAGTGGGACAATGACCTCCTTTTTTCTGGATGAAAAGCCCTTAGTGATGAGGTGTGCCACATAGAAAGATTTCCTGACTGTTGTGGCAATGTGGTTATTGTAGATGAGACCACTGTCCGCCCGTGTCCCTAAGTCTCTTATCACACTTTCGGTGTTTCGTGTACTGCCACCTATGTGGTAATTCACAGGTACATGTTTTTTCACAAAGGGGATAACTATACATTTCTTGGCATTGAGCTTGAGCCCATGGCTCTGGCACCAATCATCTGTTTCTGTAAGGCCCTTTTGTAGAGTATCGACATAATTTGAGGATTCTATATTGGCTCCCAGTTTGCAGTCATCTGCAAACTTTGTTAGACAGAGTCCCTTAGTGTTGGCCTGTACTTCAGAGAAGTAGATGCCAAACAAGAGAGGTCCCAGAACTGAACCCTGAGGTACTCCACTTATCACTTGTCTGGAGCTGGATATGGAGTCAGATACTTTTACAGTGTGGGTTCTGTCAGTAAGCCAGTTGGCAACCCTTCGAGTGATGTAGGGATTAATGCCCAGCTTAGTAAGTTTATCTATGATTCCAGAGTGGGGGATGGTGTCAAAGGCCTTGGCGAGGTCCAGATAGGCTGTGTGGACTGCCTTACCCTGGTCCACAGCTCTGGAGACTGATTTGAAGAAGTCAATCAGGTTCAGGAGACAAAAGCGGCCCTTCACAAACCCAAACTGGGTGGGGTCCAGTGTTTTAAGGATGCCAGTGTCTTTGTTTATAAGTTCCATGATAATACATTCCATGGCCTTGCAGATCAGGCTCGTCAGACTGATGGGGCGGTATTTCCCGGCATCCAAGTTGGATCCCCCCTTGTGGAGTGTGATAACTGTAGCTGTGTGCTACTCAGTGAGCATGAAGCGTGAGGTGAGAATATGATTAAAAATGACACTTCAGTGAGGTGCCAGTTCATTTTGTAGTTCATGTAGTACACAGCCCAGGATGTCATCTTGTCCCATGGATGCTGTATTCTTAGCTTTGGAGAGTGCATTTTTTACCTGTGTGGCCGATATTACCAGAATTTGGCAATCTTCTGGTATTGAAATGGGCCATTTAGGGGGTGAGAGGGGGGGGTGAAGTTGGCACTGAATCGATCTGCCAGGATATTAGCAATATCCTTGTGATCAGTATATTTAATGCCATTCTGTTGCAGCTCAGAGCAGATCTGAGCATTGCCATTTAGATTCTTGACATAGTTATAGAATCCCTTGTGGTTGTCTTTGGAATCTTTGGCAATTTTATTTTTGTAACTAGCTTTGGAGGATTTTATGAGGGATCTCAGCTTCTTACTGAGGCTGGTAAGGGAGTTTTTTGCATCTTGGGATTTTCTTCTTTTCTGCAACAGTTTCTTCCTTTTGTTGTAAAGTTTGTTTATGGTAGGGGACCACCAAATTGGCTTCCTTTTTTAGAGGAGAGCATCTTGGTTCTATTTGGGATGGCACGATTCATGCATGAGTGGATGTGCTTGTACAGTGCCTTAGTGTAGGACTCAGCAGTCGAACTTTCAGTTCCCGTCTGCATGGGTGTCATGAAGTTTGTAACTTCTGACTTGAGTAGCATGAAGTTGGCTTTGGAGAAGTTTTTTATGGAGGTTTCCTTACTGGGGGGTGGGGCTGGGATGTGGATGTTAAGGGTGATTAGCTTATGGTCTGACCTGACCAACCAGGGGGTGACCATAGGTGTGGAGCATCGATTTCCCATGTTGGCAATGACCAGGTCTAGGACATTGGTGCCCCTGGTGGGACTATGTATTAGTTGATCCAGGGCATTGGAATTTATGAATTCCAAGAACCGTTTGGCAAAGGTGTTGGTACATGAGTAGTTTTCCCAGTTAATGGCAGGGTAGTTGAAATCACCCAGTATTAAGGTGTTTGTTTGTATATTAATATTTTTCAGTATGTTTAGAAAGGTGTAGTGAGAATCTTGGGGCATGGTGGGGGATCCGTAGCAAGCTAAAATTTGGATTGCAGTCTTACCTAGTGTTAGTTGCACCTGGAGAATTTCAGATGCATTGTGTTGGGCAACTAACCTGGTGGTGTGAATATCCTTGGTGAATATGGACACTCCTCCACCTTAAGTGATTCGATCCTGGTTTGGTGGCCGAAAAGTGTGGTAAGAGTTGTAGTCTGGTATTGCAGGGGTGCATTCTGGAGCCTTGAACTA
This sequence comes from Protopterus annectens, assembly GCF_019279795.1. Taxonomy (NCBI): domain Eukaryota; kingdom Metazoa; phylum Chordata; order Ceratodontiformes; family Protopteridae; genus Protopterus; species Protopterus annectens. The sequence goes on from NC_056746.1 coordinate 542,023,257, forward strand.
GGTCTCAGTTACTGCATAGATATCGATGTTCTCCATTTTTAGGAGTGCCTCAAGAGAGTGCATTTTGAGGTTTAGACTTCTAGCATTGAGTAACATTACCTTCAGATTTTGCATGCTTGTACCTGTTACGGTGGTGGTTTTGTCCTTTGAACTTTGCCTAAAAAGGGCACTATAGGGGTGGCAAGAGCCTTTGCCAATAACCTGAATCCCAGGGGCGACAGGTGCAAAGCATCGTGGTCTGTCAATCATGTCGTCCCAGGCAGACAGACACTGGATCCCCTTTGAATGACACCAGAAGCTTAGCCAATTGTTGAAGTCAATCATTTTGTCCTTATATTGTGGTATCATTCTGGGTGAAGGCAGGATGCTATTCAGGGCTAGGGTCATACCTGCCTGGGCCACATGATCCGAGAGCTCTTCCATGTCTCTTTTCATGTAGTCCAGGGAGGTATGTCTGAAGTCATTCACTCCAACATGGACAATGACAGAGTCATATTTGTACTTGTTGTGGAGTGACTTGAGTGCATGAGTTATGTGGTGGATCCTGGCACCCGACAGGCAGCTCACTATAATTTTCTACTTGTTCAGCCTGTTGAGTGGGACATCAGTGTGCATGACTATAGAGTCACCTATGACTAAAGTGTTAGGTACGTTGTCTTGCCTTAGGGGCTGTTGCTGGGTGGCACACTGGTGTTGTGAGCTATGTGACACTTTGGTTGTGAGTATTCAGAGATGCTGTGAGAGTATTCAGAGATGCTGTGAGCATTGAGTACCATTAGAGATCATTCAATTAAAACTTATGTGAACAAGAAAAAGGAAGTATTAGGAGACACCAGTTATTGTGTTCATTAATAATTCAGTACTAGGCACTATGTGCTATTTTTTATATCAGAGGAGGCTAAAAGGTTTGAAACAGGAGACATAAATATGCCTGACTAGCATTTTATGGGAAGACAAAGTAATAGGACATAGAAAACAGATGTAGATTAAAAGGGAGAAAGTACATATCATATCAGAACACTATTGATTCTTGCTAGAATATAATGCACTTTTAAGAATTAGTGTCCCTGCATACAGTGTTTCCCCTTTGATAATTTTTGCTTTTAATCTCATTCAGATGAGAAGACACAAGGTGCTTACCTGTAAAATGACAAGTAAAATCATTTTATTGGCAGACATGAGAAATATTTTAGTAAGCAGATAAGTAAAAATCAGTGCTTGGAAGGAAATAACTTCAAGGTATACAGTGTAATCAAGTGGACATTATGCAAAGCAAATCATCTTATGCCCTATTAGCAAATAGAAAGAATGCAATCTTTGGAACTCAGACATAGTGTGCAAAGAAATATGTTAATGAGGGTGGATGTCAGGGCATTTATTAAGATTTTTGGAATGGTATAAATCAGTACAAATACATTATGTCAGTATGAACCATAAGGATGAGAGAATAATAGTGCAGTTCTTAAACATCACTTTCTTTTCAGTAATGGGTAACACAGATGTGCAATGGCTTTATTCAGGGTGAAGCTTATATTTGCATGATGCAGAATGTTGCAGAATGAGTGATGGCCTTCATGTTTCTAAGTAATATTAGGGTCGTCAGGATGTATATGTTCAAAATCTAACAACTGGAGAATGTTGTCCTGATCTGCATTATGTACTAAATGATGACATGTAGCAGATTGTGAATGTCATTTCTCCTGACAGATTTAAGTGGTGAACCACTAATGCTTTTAATCAAGATGTGGGAAGGTATACTGCTATATAAAAATAAAGGGCACCCTATTCGATTGTTATAAATGCACAGAGAATTACATGCTGCAATATCCTACATCTGTGATAAAAGCTATCTGAATTAAGTTTTTACAATTGCAATTCTACTACCATACTCCCCAAATTTACAGCAACAGGGTGGTATCACTGATCAGCCTGATGCTGTTGGAAGAAAACTTACAAACATGAAACTGGTATCATGATTGACAGGCCTTAATGTGGCTTAGGGAATGGCTGATGGATTTCCTAGTGTCACCGCACTTTTACCCAGGAAGGGCTGTAAAATTAATAAAAGGCAGCAAACTTGTTGATATCAATTTACAGCCCATATAGATGTGTAAATGAATGACCTGTGGAGGCAGGTCGTGTTTATCCTATGGTGGATGGGTTTAGAAAATAAGATAAATAGGCAAAAAGACCCCATCTTACTGTACAGTGTCAACCAGAATCTCTGCACTGAGAAGGTGGGGAGATAGCATTATTATTTTATGAGATCATAGATCATAACAGCAGAAGTAAAGACTGTTTGAAATAATGGCAGTTGCTCATAGTATCTGAACACTCATGGAAGAAGGGGTCAGCTTGAAATCATATTCAGCCTACAAACAGAGTTATCAGAATGGCTATGTGGTTGCATTAAAAAGGAGACCTACGGTAAAAAAAGTGTAGGAGGTATCATAAAATCAATTAAGAAAAGGAAATGGCATTAGAATGGTTTCTATAGCACATGACATGGTGTATTTGTATTTAAATGTGTTTTTATATTCCATAAAAGCTCATAATTGCACATTAACAACTGCATATATATGAATAATATTGTACAGTAAGTCAGCCCTGAGCCACAGCTTCATTTGACACAGTGATATCAGCTGAGCAAAATGAGCATTTCTGATATTCTTTCCCAGATGCTACTCATTTCATCCAGGATAACAATGCAGATCACTTTGGAGTAGTATTGGCCTTGTGTTAAACAAAGGTTAAAATGCTTATAAACAAAGACTTCTAGCATGACACTTATGATGATGGCATCTGCATGACAACTCATGCAGTACCTTTCATTTTATACAAAGCAACCAGTAGTTACTGATAACTCACCATAACTGCAGGAATTGCTAGGGTCATGGCCAAGATGGCAAGCAGCTAGCTGCACAGGAATTTTGCTCTGCTTCATTTCCGACAAGATTCATTTGTCATTTTCATCAAAAATCTTTTAAAAGTGCTGAATTATTGATCTGGAGACTTTATGGATTATCTTGGTGAAAATATAATAAATATTTCATATTATTTCCCTGTCAAAATTTCAAGAGAAAAAACTTCAGTGAAAGAAGATGAATCACTCCATCTGCCATGCAAAAGAAAACTCAGTGAATAAGAAGCTGCAATCAATTCTCCCCAACATTCAAGACTTATCCCTAAAAATAGATAAACTAGATTTCAAAGTTGACAAAATAAAAGAAGACTGCATAAAACAGATTGAGTTAATCAAGGATGTCATTAAACAACAGAAAGCCCAGATAGCAGCTGTAGAAGATATGACAGATATGGACAGCAGATTATCAGAAGGAGAACATGATACTGACTTTATTCTACAACAGAATAATAAATTCTTGGAGAAAATAGATGACGTGAAGAACAGAGCAAGAGGAAACAATGTCAGGATTTATGGGGTCCCTAAATGACTGGAAAGTGACAACATGGTAAATTTTCTATCATCTTGGATCCCTAAAAAAATAAATCTTCGTGCAGCCCTGTCACATGGAGTAGAAAGGGCTCATAGATCTTTGGTTGCAGTATCTCCAAGTAAAAAACTTCCACATCCCAGATCCATTATAGTCATTTTTTTCTAGCCAAGACAAGGACACTACGCAGTCTTGAAAATAGCCTGGTCTTCTTCACCTTGAAACTTGGTGACTCATTAATTAGATATGATAATGATCACCCCTCCCTCATGGTCTCAAATAGAAAAGCTCATATACTCTTGCAAAAGTCAATGAAGACAGTTGGAATCATGACCCACCTGATCTTCCCTGCAAAACTAAGACTATTCCTGCCTGAGGGGAAAAAACATTTGACACTTTAGAAGAAGCTGTTTCCTTTGTCCAGAAGAATAATTTATTGAACTTTGCTGAAGACATGGACATAAATATCTCATTAAAGAGACAAGCTGCAAAGAGTGACTGCACAGTTAAAAAAATCTTAAGAGATAAATAAACCTCTTGTCAGTCTCTCCACTTACTTTGCTTTCATTTTAGTTGTTCTAAACACCTCTTAATGAAACTCATCTAAAGGTAATACTGTTTTACTTTTATAATTAATAATTAACATATATATTCCCAGCCACCATAGCTTATAACACTTTCACTAGGGGGAAGCTAAGTACTTTGCAACAAATTTATCTAAACTAATCCTTAATGAATATGCAAGGAAATATTATAGTTATATTATTTTGTTTTGATCATCTTTTTTTTTCTTTGTCTTTACTCTTTTTCCTTCATAAAAATAACATAATAATATAAGCCTTAAACAGAATGGGTTTTGGTTTGGGAGCAGGTCTATGAATGTAGGGAACTTTAGATATGATGTAATTAAACATTAACTGTTCTTTAACTTTGCTATGCTAATTGAAGGTAAAAAAAAGTTTTCATAGATAAATCATGGATTGCGGAGTATATCCATGAGCCATCTATGTTAAAGGTTTTTTCTTTCAGCTTATTTTCCTGCCCCCTCACCTTTCAAAAAATTTGAGAAGATTATTAGCAAGGTTCAAGCTCTTATGTGTTCCTGCAGCACTCTGTTTCCCTAAAGGACTATTTGTGGGTCAGTGAGTAAGTACAGTGTGATCTTTGACCCTTCAGACCTAGGAAGCTCACAGAAAGTCAAAAGGAATGCTGAAATGGACATTTTACATATTTTAATACAAATATGTTATTTCTGTTTATTTCTGTTATTTCTGTTTCAATGAGAAATGCAAGTAATGCATCTAAGAAAAAAATAATTCATTAGATTCCTGAAAAGTGTATTTTGAACTATTTTACTATTTCATATGTTTAATACAGTAAGAAGGAGCACTTGTAATATTGTACAAGGACATGTTATGAGGGATGCTTAGAGGGTTTTTTTTATCAACCCTTGAAACAATGCTGACGTATAAAACGTATTAGATTAGTAGCACTACACTAACTAGTTGAAGAAATATAATTAAGTGTTCATTTCAACTTACAGCTGATTTTAGAATTTTTAAATGAAAAGTTTAATTATTTTTTGTGAAGAATATTTAGTTAATATACTCATTCTTATCAGAAAATAGTGCAGGTCATACTTTACATGCTACTATCTCTGCATTCATCTCCTTTTCAGAAATAGTGGAAATGACTTATTGGTGACACACATAACCTCTATACTTTATGATACATGACTGCATAAAATACTCTTGTCAACAGTTTGTCTTGCTTTAGTCTTATTAAATAGAAAATGGTGGTAAAGAGCATGGATCAAACAGAACACTATCACAGAATTTTCTTTTATAGGAGAGCCTTAATAAGTTTGGTTATTAAATATCTGGTTGAAATAATGAATGTTAAGCATTGTAATAAGTGTTAACATATGTAAATGACTTATGGCTACTGTGACACCCCACCTCTGGGCCAGTAATCAAGGAGCCTCAGTACTCACCACTGGCACCAGTGGGGAATGTTTACTGGGAGGATAACAGGTACACAAACAGTATATTGAGATGTAGCTCTCTGCATCAAGCACAATCAAGCACAATTTCCCTTAAGGGCACACGGGGAACACAGTCAGTCCGGGGCTGGTTTCCCCTCGTTCTCCAGATCCTCAGTAAGACTACCTACTGGAACAGCTATAGAGTTGAGATCTCAGGTCAGTGTCCAAGCCAAGACCTCCAGCACCATCTCTGTCCTACCAGTGCTTCATGTCCCTGCCCAAGTAGCTGACACATATCTTTGAGATTTGATTTACACACACACACACACACACACACACACACACACACACACACACACACATGCACGCGCACACACACACACACACACACACACACACACACACACTTGGGAAATGCTGGGACAGATTTACTAGCTATGCCCCCTTCTGCTCAGACTATAAGGTAGTTATGACTGCCACCAGACACTACTGCAAGTAATACAAATGGTAGTCTGACCAAGAGCAAGACTATTATGGGTGACTCACACAGTGCCACCAAATTAATATGCAAATACTCTCAAAACTTAAATAGCTCTACAAAGATCAGCCACACCAAAGAGTTTAAATGTATTTAATAATATATAATAAAAGAACAAGAAAATACCAAGTATATATTCACAGTGACATCAGAGTTTAAAATCACAGGAAATATTAAAATAACATTGAAGGACAGGCTCAGACAAATAAAAAAAAAAAATATCTAAACTAAGCTTAACTATATTCCTGAATGAATCTAAGATTATGATTCCTTATTTACTTAATAGAGCAAGTCAGATGATGTGGTGAATGGTCCTTCTTGTTGTCAGGCCCAAGACAGAATACAGAATGTTCAGTCTAACTAAGAGACTTCTCAGAATAATATCTAAACTATTACTTCTGGAATAGCTCACAGAATGACATCACTTCTGGTTATCTAACTTCAAGTCCTCATGCAACCCCCAGTTGCTGGAAGCTGGCAGGATTTAGCACCTACCTTTAAAAATACATACACAAGGGCTTTAGCTCAGATCTGTGGCAGGTGCTGGAAGTCATAAAACAATTGTATATGTCCATGCTTCCAGAGTAGTAATTAGTTCACCCCAAAGACAATACAGAAGGCTTCCTAGTACAGATTTTGCATCTCTAGCTACACTGAAACCTGTGTGATAGCATCTTTATGGCCTAGCCCATAAAGTAATTTAATTTCAGACATATTTAAAGTTTGCTGGACTGAGGTTAACTTTCCTGGCCTAGCCCATAAAGTAATTTAATTTCAGATATATTTAAAGTTTGCTGAACTGAGGTTAACTTTCCAGTTTCATCTGTTAAAACATATACATTAAACAGACACAATCATTCATGCACATTTATGTTCTCTCCAGTAGGGCACACTGTGGATACATTTCAAACACAAGCACTTTACAAATACCTTTTCAGCAAAACATATGTACAAATCAGTTTGATATACACATGGCATAAGGTTTAAAACATATGCATCCTTGTGGGATTCACATTCACTCCCCCCCCACTTGTCACAAATCAACTTTAGATGTCCCCTCACCCTATGCCCATGTAGCAACTCAAATGGTGAAAAACCTGTGGATTGCTGGGGTAACTCTGTATGCAAACAGCATATGGAGCAAGTATTTGACCCACTGTTTCTTAAACTGGTCTTCAAATGGCCTTTAGTGTAGAGTTTAACCTCTCCACAAGACCATTAGTCTGGGGTGGTAGGGGGTGGTCTTTAAGTACTTCACTCCACAGTGCATTCACAGACAAGCCAGCAGGCCTGACATGAAATTGGCACCTCTGTCTGTCAGTATTTCTCTTGGGAAACCTACCCTGCGGAAAATCTCTAGCAAAGCATTTGTCACTTTCTCTGCCTTGATGGAGGACAGAGCCACTCCCTCAGGGTATCTGGTAGCACAGTCTACTACTACCAGGATATACTTCTTCCCTGTGGAACTTGGGGTACTCAGAGGCCACACAATATCCATAGATACCCTCTGAAATAGCTCCTCAATCACAGCCACCTCACTGGTCCTGACGTCAGGTGTGTGATCTGGCTGGGTTCCCCAGGCTACCAGACCCACATACCTGTCTCCATGCCTGATTGTGTGTAACTGCATGCACACAAGGCACTGCATTATCAAAATCATTCCCTATCAGGACATCTGCAGGGATATCCTCAAATGCACCTACTTGCTTGCTTCGTTTTCCACCCTTAAGGTGAACCCTAGCCAAATTATTTGGAATGGGATCTTTCCTAAAGCTCTGACTGCAGTAGACTGCCCAACCTAGTGCTCCTCTTTAACCACTGCAGGCTTTACAATGGTTAGGTCAGAGACTATGTCTCTCTCAGCAGTGTACTGTTTGCAATTTACTAAGATGGATATACCCTCTTTTGGTAGTTTAGCACCATTGTTGTCTCCAGAAAACTTACCACTGGCATTCTGCAATTCCCACTTGCTGGATCCCCTACCTTTTATCCCCCACCTTGCATCTGTAGACATCTATATGATACATGGCCACACTGGTTACATTTAAAACATTTAACCCCTCATTCTGGCTGTATACCTGAACTAGTGGCTTCCACTGTTACTGGTGGATTCAGTTGAGGTGGCTTAGGCTGCCCACCATGGATTCCCTTATATGCATGAGCAGCACTTGGTATCCATTTTCTGTGCAGTGATGTACTGCTTGCTAAGTAAAGATCTCCCTTTTTCCCCAGCTCATCTGTGGCGTTGCATTCTCTATCTGCCAACCAGATTCTCATGTCATCAGGCAAAGTGCTAAGGGCTTGTTCCCTCACCAAAAGTTCTGCCAGCCCTTCAAAAGTGGTGACCTGGCATCCACTCACCCACTTACGAAAATAAGTGCTTAAGTCAGCAATATAATCACACACACTTTAATCTGCCTTTAATCTATGCTCACAAACCTTTTTTCTATAAACTTCAGACATTAACTTAAAACACTCTAATAAAAATTTCTTTACTTTGTTATAGTCTAAACAATCAATATCAGATCATTTAGAAACAGTGGTTACAGCTTTACCATGGAGTAGGGGGGTCAGTAACCATACCCAGAGCCTTTGGTCAACATTATACTATTTACCCTTTCAAACATATGAATAAAACTATCAAAATCATCACCCTCTGTAAATTGTGAAAGAAATTTACTGACTTTTATTGCTTCTGGGGTTCAGTTATTCCCTTCCTCATTACCTCCATGACCCTGGTGAAGAGTCAGCATCAACCTCTCATGTTGCCTCTGCTTCTCAGTTTCTTCATCCTCCAAATGCCACAGTCTCTCTGATGATACTGCTTTGACCTCCAAATGCTGCAGTCTCTCTGCTGACTCTAATTCCAAACATTTGGACTCCACTTCAAGTCTCTTTAACTCTAGATGGATGTTTAAGTCCTCTAAGGAAAAGCTGAACTCTCCTGTTTCTGAGAGATGTACATCCCCAATGCCAGTTTGGTTGTCTTCCTGGTTGCTTGTCTGTGATGCAGCTGTGATAAAAGTTGCAATCATTTCCTCTTTAGACAGGTTTGCATGCACCAGTCCTTTGGCCTGGCACATCTCTGCCAATGGGCTCCTTGTCAGCTTGCCATAATCCTCTGCTGACATCCTTGCCTGGTCTCCCTAACTAACTAAGCTAACAAAAATAAACTATTGTGATATGAAACTCTGAGTGTTCACTATGTGACTGCTTGACAGTACAAACACATTCTTTAGTGACAACTGCTTACAAGCTACAGAAGTTCAATATCCACACCACTGTTCACCAATATGTGATGTGGTGATCCCAGCACTGACAGCCAATATGTGACACCCCACCTCTGGGCCAGTAACCAAGGAGCCTCAATCCTCACCACTGACACCAGTGGGGGGCATTCACTGGCCCAGAGATGGGGTGTCACAGCTACAGATACACATCCTTTTAAACTGTTTTGATACGTGCATATTGTTGTTTTATACTATTGTATATATATAAAACAATAGCGTCATTTGATTTGAAACATTCCCCCAAGAACCTAAAAGTTAGCTTTTTCTAAAACATAATGTCCTTATTTATAAATCGCTTGCAGTTTCAAGAATGATTCTGATATATTCTTAATTAAAAATTAACATAAAACTAATGCCTGGTATACTCAGGTGTTAAATATTATAAATGAACAGATAATGAAATCTTCTCCATTTTGGATGGTTCCTTTTGTATATTAATCCTGTTGTTTAGTATTTAGTTTGTTTCACAGGTATACAACATTTTCTTTAATTGTATAAAACTTTTATTTAGCTAATTTTAGTATATATACCAGAAGTAGTAGCAATACTGAGTTTGTTGGTGACATGGTGCAGATAGAAATTGGCTTGTATGAAAATTTCAACAAGCCTGGAACATTTTATTCCATGTTGAAGGTTTCAAATGTTTTTAATCCTTTTGTTTTCACACTAACTTTAGTGTCGCAGTCCATAACAAGTACTACTCGTTTTATTTTAAAGATTATTATACTAAATCACTTTAAAGCAGTTTCTAAACATTTTGTACTACATGATGCCAGTATACAAGTGCCTTTCATGACATATTAATGGGTTAAATAACCCAACAAATAGAAGTAGTCTAAATAAATATTCAACACTATACAACTCTGACATGGTCTTTTTACAAGAAACTCACTTAATGAATGAATATTTAAACAGAACACTGTTAAAAGATTATTTAGTTTTAATTGGTTCCAAAAGAAGAGGTATCCTTATTCTATGGAAAAAAAAAACACTAGGCTCACCCAAAATTCTGGATTCCTATTCTAATAAGAATGGCATGCTCGGATTTGTGGTAGTAGAAATTGATAAGAAATAGTATACCTTTACAAATACATATTAGATGCCAGGTATAGGCATGGAAACAGTCAAGAAATACTTAGATATTATCACCTTACATTGATACAGTGATAGCTGGTGACTTCAATTGCATTTTATCACTTAAAGATACTACAAATGTTAAACTAACCAAAATATCTCCAGTAGCAAAACATTTATATCATTATATCAATACAATGACTATGAGAGATTTATCTGACCTAAAATTACCATTGTCTTTGAAATATGCTCACTATTCTTATAGATTTGGGACCCAGACAAATATAGACAAGGTTTTGGTATGTAATACATTATATTCTAAGATAGATGTGCAGTTAAGTTAATAGTTTCATGTCCCTTATCTGACCACAACACCATCACATTTAAATTAACTTTAAGCCCAAAGAGTTTAATTTTTTGCCGAAAAATCCTGGCATATATAAGTAAAATAAAACCCTTCCAAGAATGGTTTTTAAAAGAGATTAATCAGTTTATAGATTTCAAAAATATTGGTAAGGTTGTTCAGATGATACTATGGGACACATTAAAGGTTGTTCTGTATGCTAAAGTTAAAAACTGGTACATATGCAAGAGGAAAGAATCAGACAAAGAGCTAACTGTGCTTCTAGCTGAAATTGACAAATTAAAATTAAATCTTATACCTAATGATTGAAAAACAAACACCCAGCTAAAAAAATCAAAACAAGAAACATCTAGACATTATTCAGCATAAGATTTCCATTAATTTAGAAAAAAATCAAACTATAGTTGTACTCAATAAACCCAAAAATCTTACATAAAATAGCAGTCAGATCGAAGAACATGATTAAAGTAAATCACATCAAAGAAATTGTTTATAAAGAAAGAAATAAAACTATCAAAGCAACAGATATGAAAGATATATTATAATGCTTTAGCAAGTACTATGAAGAAATTAATAATACAAAGCCAAATTCAAGCAACTGTAACATCTTAGGCAATTTTTAAAAAAAAAAATACAAAATAAATTATCAAAAGAGCAGAAATGTAAGATAGACAAGTCCGTCTCATTAAGAGAATTAAAAGAAAAAAATTAAAAATATAAAGGGAAGAAATGTAACTGAAATCTTTAGAAAATGGTAGGAGCAAACTACAAAGGAAAAAATGAGAAATGTGGGAGCAATACATATAGGGGAGGGATGTGGTTTAAAGAAGGCAGGACTTAAATGAGCTATGTAATGTTTCACTGAAAATGATGGGACAGATTATAAGTGAGTGGGAGTGCGTCAATATGGTTTGTGATGTAATATGCTTGCAACTAGGATTGTGTCAATGTGGTTTGTTTTCATTTATATAAATGTATGATTGCTTACGTCATAAGTCATGATTTAATAAAGATGTTTCTTGTTTAAAAAAAATCTAAAATCCAAGAAAGCACCAGGTTTGGACAGGAAACTTCCAGAACTATACAAACTGTTGCCTGATAACATTCTACAAACATTATTAAACACTTTCAAAGAAGTCAATTGAACCTCTAAGATTCCCCCTTCTTGGAAATACTCTCTTATCACTCCTATTTTAAAAACAAATAAAGACCATGCTTCATGTTTGTTCTATCAACCTATATCTCTATTGAATATAGACTATAAGTTATTCATGGCTTTCTTGGGAAAAATATTATATCATATACTTACAGGCTTAATAAATGAAGATAAGACAGGATTTATAGTCAATAGGAAAGCTAAAGATAACATAATAAGGCTTTTTTCCTTGATTGACATAGCCAACAAAAACAAGACCAAACTATCTATAATAAGTTTATGTGGATAAAGCTTTTAATTCAGTTAAATGGTTATTTATTTCAGGATACTAAATGAATACAAATTTTCCACTGATTTTGTAGAATTAATTAAAGAGTTTTATGTCATTCTATATCTTTTGCTAAGATAGGCTTATTCATTTCTATCCCCTTTGATGCTTTAAAAGGCACTAAACAAGGATGTCCCTTATCCTCTCTGCTATTTGCACTTGCTATAGAACCATTCATCATCTTTATAAGATCTAACACAAACATCAACAGTTACTTTAAATGCTAAATGCTCATTCAAAATTCAGTTATTTGCTGATGACATTCTGACCACTTGTGGAAATATTGAAATGTTACTGCATGACTTAGCTGCATGGACTTTTGTGAAAAGATGTCAGAGTTGAAAGTTACTCATAATAAAACCAAAACTCTGCTAATAAACAAAAAGATAACCCCTAAGTTAACCTCTTATAAAAAAAACTTTAACTGGGGTAATTCACAGCTGAAATACTTAGGAATTATCATTCAGACCAACTATAAAAAATCAGTCTTAATTAATTACCAGCACCTAATTGATATAATAACAAAATTAATAGATAACCAGCTAAATTAGTCTTCATATTCAAGGATAGATTAACCCTAATTAAAATGATAATACTACCAAAAATCTTATTTTTTTGTCAGTCATTAATTCTCCCCCCTTCTGAAGCTGTCATAAAAGAAATATATCCCATTTTACCAAAATTCTTGTGGCACCCCAAAAAAGCAAGAATCTCCTTACACTTCCATACCATAAGCTGGGAGGAGGGCAGTATAGTTTTCCCTAATATCAACCTATATACCGGTTTTTATTAAAGTAATATTCATGTGGCTAGACTCCTCTTACATTTCCTGCTGGAAATCAGTTCATGAAACCATGATAACAGATAACAACAAATCGATAATTGAACCTTTTACAAATCTTGATAGTAATGTCTTTCCATTGTTCATAAAAAGTATGTGTTAAATGATAAACATAAGTACAGTCTCTTTCTCCTCATTAACCAAGTTATTTTAATATTCAAAAGATGTATGTACTCAAACTATTTAATTAAAGCTCTACTAATAATAATAATATTCCCAATAGCTTTTATGAGTGGGTGGTTAATAACCTTTAACACAGAAAAATTATTGATTTAAAGGACAGTAAGCTGATATACTGGCACCAGTTTCTGAATGGAAGTAAAATACACTCAGCTGATTATGTGATAGCTAGATACAGCCTAGACTATAATAGTTGGCTTGATATACAAATATATAAGGAATTTATCCAAGATAAAATCAACTTAGCATTAAACACACAAAGTAAAACTATCCCTAAAATCCTAGACCTACTCTCTAATATTAATAATAACTCAACTGAAGGTACGTCTTATTTATCGATCATATATAAGATTATTATGAATAAATTTGTCTTCCCTGACTTGTCATTCTATAATTATTCAACAAAAATAAATAAAGAGTTTTCTGAGAGTAACAAGAAACTGTCCCAGAACTCAACAGGAAAATCTATGTCTTCTCTACACTGGAGAATATTCATATGGAAATTCCTACACAGAATCTTTTTAACACCTCACAAAATTGTTGTTATATATAAAATAGAAAATACAAAATACTGGAGTTGTGAGATAGCCCTTGAAGCTGACTGGCTCCACATGATTACTGAATTTAACTCTCCAATCCCAGAAGTTATTCCAGTATCTCAAATATCTCTTATTTGGTCTATTCTGGCTATTGCGAGGAAAGCCATTACTAAAAATTGGAAATGCAAAACTACTCTCTCTTTCACTAGTGAATTTATATGCCTTGCCAAATCTGTTTGTAATAATGAAATATCTACCATAAGAATGAAAACCAAAAATGTAACTCACTAACTAACTAATTGCCTGGCAAAAATTGTACAACTTATTAGAAAAGTATTAATGGTTTTGCTATATTTTCTTATTTTGGACTTTGTATATAGTTTCTGTGTTTATACTATAATTATTTTTTTCATTTGTTATTGGTCTGTAAATCAAATATACAAAATGAAAAAAAAAAGAAAAGATAATTGTTGGAATTGCTCTCTCATGATTGTCTGAGTTGCATTATGTATTTTCTTTATAATGCTGACAATTTTTAATAAATAAAGGAATGCCCGCAGAAGAATCAAGCACTAAATATGGCAGACCATGGCATAGTACTCCACACCACTTTGTTATGAGAAGCCAGCATCTGAACACAGGAATATTAATAGAAATATTGAGCTCTTACTGTATGCAAAAGGTGAGAAAGGAAGCTCAGATGATCCAATTTACTGGTTCCACATTCTGAGGACAACTGCCTTAAAGAAATGTTTATTCTTTGTGACTTAAGTTTCTGCATTAAAACAGAAACTAAGATACATTTTCAGAGTTTTCTGAACTTAAAAGAGAAGTACAAACCATAAATGTTAAAGTCAGTTCTGTATGATAATGATTGCTGTGTTATAACAGTTAAAGAAACCTGAAGGTAAAATCCAAGGCTTAGAGTCTGACGAAGGAGGATGTTATCATCTTAGACCTACTTGGACACAAGGAGCTTGATGCCTATGCTCTGTGTAAAAGTTTCTTTATAAAAGTATGGTACCTATACAGGAAACAATTACTTGCATTACTGAAAGGTTGTATTACCCTCTTCAACTGAGACTTTCTTATAAAGTTCAGTTTAATTTGTTTCCTTCTTTTGAAGTCATGCTTGGTTTAGATTTTGGGGAAATTAATCAAAGGGAATGACAGAAGTAAGAAGATACTATTTATAAGGATAAGCAAAATAAATGAGTAGAAGGTGTTTCCAAATTAGAAGAAGTGGATGGAAAGTGTAGGGTAGAGATGTGGCGTAAAGAATATGTTGCATCATTATGAAGAAATAGAAATAGAGTGGGGAAGAGAGATTTGGAGCAGGGCACATGTTCTATTTTTACTAGTTTTCTATCGAAGGGGTATAGGTAAGTCATAAATGAAATGATGTAGTGGTGGGTGGGAATGAAAATAGGTTAGAGAGCAAATGGAGTCTAATGTTATAAGGTAAAATGGAATGGGCTATTACCAAGTCAGAAACAATCAGTAGGCCGAGTGTTCTAGAGGGTAATCACATTGGGTGTAAGCAGATCAGCTACTAAATCAAAACAGTTTAGCAGCTTATGTCGGAGAAGGTCTAGAAAGCAGGCAGCCCACAGGCAGGGTGCAAATTAAAACTAAATGTGAAAAAGCAGAAATAGAAGCTAGTGCTGAGTATGTATGTGGTCAACAATTCTCAAAAAGGAGTTAATAACAAAAGATTAACAAAGCATGCATCTATATTACGGATCTAACAATGTCAAATGGATTTTTATCGTTTTGCCATTGTGTTTATTTATTTATTTATTTATTTATTTATTTATTTATTTTGAGGGGGAGGGCATACCAGTTTCAGTCTCCATCAACCAACTGGAGGAAGCTGCAAAATTCCAAGCAAAAACAGAAATTAACCACCATACTTTGAGATACTGCTTCTACAGTTTCGTAAGTGTGTGAAACTGCAGACTTGTTTTGAATGTTGGTGTTTAACCATGCTCTGAAGCTTAAACAGATGAACTGTCTTTTAACTTTGTGTTGAAGCAGAAAGTAACTGATCTATCATAAGGTAAAAACAGATTTACTTAATCGTACCTCTCAACTGTACAGATTTTTGCAGAATATCCAAATATTTGCCTCCAATATTTGGTCTGTTCCTCATAAAGTCTGTCATTTTCAGGCAAATTATAGAGGATTGAAGTCTCTAAATAATCACCAAATAATTATATATATTTGAGTTTCAGACTTCACATCCTTCATAAAATGCATGCTAACAGAAATCCTGTTATTCTAACAGTTTTCTAAGTTTTATAAGATCAGTATATTTAAAATTTGCCCCTATTTTGGGTCTTTGCCCCCCCCCCCCGATTATTTTAGATTTTGTCCAGATTTCTTGCATTAAGAGGTTGAGAGCTATGGCCATGACTGATGATACAACAGATGTTAGGATATGATTTGCTTAGTTACAAAATTCAATAATTTCCAAACATATTCTAAAATCTTCAACACTCAGAATGCTCAACATTGAATAAATATATTATACTTACAAAGTATCACAAAAAGAATCAATACTTTAGATTTTCCATGCCTAGGTAAAAAAATTCTAAATACAAATTCAACATGCCAACAAATTTGGATTATATTTGGACTATCTTATTAATTTAATGAATTATTTTATCATAAAGCATGGTAACAGATGTAAGAGTTTTAATTCACTTTGAACAACTGCTAAGTAATTTTATTGCACACAGTTTAATGTTCCTGGATATGCAGACACAATTGTTTGGGTTTGTGATAGCTTCTTGAAGAGTGGGGTGATGTTGAAGGGATTTATATGAAATCAGATTAGGGGATGTGTTTCTATTGTCTTATATCAAAAATTCAAAATGATGCGCTGAGGCTGGCAAAGTGTATAGACAACATTTATGTTATTGCTTGAAGTTTTAGTTCTAGTTTGCTTTATTTTATTTCATATCTAGAAAATATTTAAGTATTACTGTATAGCACCCATTGTTAATGGAAATAATTTATTTTGCTGTTTGTATATATACACAACAAAAGTTTTTAAATATTCTTTGCTTTTGTAGTTATAATCTATAACAGTGATTTTTCATTTATTTCAATAATAAATGTGTTAATTAAAGAAAAGATGACAATGGCTGTACAAAACTTAGTTATAATCTGTTCACGCATTTTTAAAAATAACAAGAACATAAGCTTGTTTTTCTTAGGTAACCTACCTCTTGCATCCCTAATATTCAAATTAAGGATATTGTGACCTTGCCAGTGGTATAGAAGAATGAAGCCCAAACTCCAGCCATGTGACATGAGTTCAGTTAGCAGCTTTGGCACTTGATGATGAGGCAGAGTTGATGGGTGTGCCCATTATGGAAGGGAAGGGATTGTGAGATTTTGTACTTCACTGAGCTATGGCTGAGGCTGGAGCTCAGAAGGAACACTGTGGCTTGGAGGCAGAAGAGGGCACAATAGAAATGGCCACAGTATGCATAAAGACCTATCTTCATATTCCATTCAGTCTGATGGAGTCCAGGAGTATAGTGCTAACAAAAAAAAAAAAAAAAAAAAAACCCTGTCCCATCAGAATGATGACATCTTTCAAGTAGCTTGACCCAGACCTTCTTGTTTGATTGATTTTTCAAACAGGAAAGACTGTGATATTAGTCAGGAGGAATGGATCAATTCACTGAGAGTGCAGCAAAGGAGGTGTCAGTGCTAGGGTATGGAAGAGATCCTCTCCCACCTTATACATTTAATAGGAATTGCTCCTAGGCTAAACTACATATGTATTTTTGGCAAGAGATACAAATTAGATATTGCATCTCATGTGCATACGTTTATCACAATGCCTGGTATGGTTGACTTAGAGACATACAGTGCAAATGTGGGCAGGAAAAAGGTACTCAGGGTAGGGCTAGATGCTAGGGGATCCTGCTATTGTGGTTCCTTAAGTTTTTATCGTTTGGTGGTATGCATTATTTTCAGCCATACCTCTCAACTTAAAGACATCAAAAATCTAGACAAAGGCACTTGAACAGTATGTATATTTAGGCAAAATCAGCTTATTAGAATGAAATCTGCATAAATGTAATGTAAATATAATGACCTCTACCACTTTTAGATGGATTGTTGAATACACCATTCAAAAACACAAGTTTAGAGAAATATAAGCAGATGTTACAGGCAAGGGTTTGCTGGGTGTTGCAAAAAGAAAAAAAAGAAAATATATTGGGAATAAGAGTGAAGAAGAATGATTACCTGAAAATGTACATTTTATCTGGCTAGCATTAACTTAAGTAACAGTGTAGATTCAGAATGATTAACTCTTCTTCTTCTCTTTCAGCTGTTCCTATTAGTGGTCACCACAGCGGATCATCTTTTTTCCATTTCTTCCTGTCTTCTGCATCTTGCTCTGTCACACCAACCACCTGCATGTCCTCTCTCACCACATCCATAAACCTTATCTTAGGCCTTCCTCTTCTCCTCTTACCTGACAGCTCCATCCTTAGCATCCTTTTCCCAATATACCCAACATCCCTCCTCAGCACATGTCCAAACCAACGCAATCTCGCCTCTCTGACTTTGTCTCCTAACCGTCCAACCTGAGCTGAACCTCTAATATACTGATTTCTAATCCTGTCCATCCTTGTCACACCCAGTGCAACTCTTAACATCTTTAACTCTGCCACTTCCAGCTCTGACTCCTGCCTTTTTGTCAATGCCACCGTCTCCAACCCATACAACATAATCAGTCTCACTACCCTCTTGTAGACCTTCCCTTTCACTCTTACTGGTACCCATCTGTCACAAATCACTCCTGACACTCCTCCTCCCATTCCACCCTGCCTGTACTCTCTTCTTCACCTCTCTTCCACACTCACCATTACTCTGAACTGTTGATCCCAAGTAGTTAAACTCATCCACCTTCACCAACTCTACTCCCTGCATCCTCACCATTCGTCTATCCCTCTCATTCACAAACATATATTCTGTCTTAGTCCTGCTGACCTCCATTCCTCTCCTCTCTAGAGCATATCTCAACCTCTCCAGGTTGCATAAACAATTTGTAAAACCAACCAAGGGAGGGTAATCTGATAAACAACACTGAATATGCAGAACTAAGATGGATTATTGACTTCAGAGCTAACATGCCCCCTGGTTTAAACAGTGCTGTTTCTTTAAAACCAGCACCAAAGAAGAAATGCTTACTACACTAATTATCTAATTGGTTTTATCTGTGATTGGTTTAAGTGCTGTATTTAAGGCTAGTATACTTTTGTTTGTAGTATGGTCTGAAGAAGCGGATGATCGCTAACGCGCTTACCATTTTTTGTTTTAATAAAGAGTTTTGTGTTCCTCGGACTCTGGATATCTTCTTGCTACACAAATTAGTGAGTAGGTCTAAAGGGGACACAAAGTTTAAAAGCAGCTATTAGCTTTTTTTTATTAAAAAGCTCAAAAGTGTATTTGACCTGCTGAGTATCTTTTTTTTATTAAAAAGCTCAAAAGTATATTTGACCTGCTGAGCTTCCTTGTTTTTTTCTTTTTTTTTTTTTTGTGAAGCTTTGAATTTTTCTTGGTCAGTATAGCTTCTCCTGCCAGTGTGTTGTCTTGTTATGAGGAGAAGTATGTAGAAAACAGTATGTCTGCAAAAGTGTATGTGCCAGTCGCAGCTGTATTCTATCACACACAATGTCCCATAATAAAAAAAAAAATGGGGAGGGCATTAGAGATCAGGAAGCAGTGCTGCCATGGGAACTTGATACGGAGTTGCTATGATCATGAGGCCTACTGGAAAGTGAGTGGCCAGTGCTGCAAGGTCAGGACCTTGGCTGAGATGTCCTACCACATGATGTGAAGGTCCAGGGACACCTAACTGTATTAGTCATGGAAGCACTGACATACATGGATGCTGCAGTTGCTTGGGGCACCTATGGCGCATGGCTCACTTGCCTACCACACACGCTAACCTGTTGTCTGCCACATCCACCATTGTCACCAAGTGTGTCTGCTAAGTCCTCACTAGTGTGTTGACAAAGGCTGAAATGGATGCATATGAGCAACCAAGCTACACTTGAAGGTCATTATGGCTTGTCCCTAGCCTCTACCATTCTCAAACACTGATACATTTCCTCACATATTCCCTGCAGCACAGTAGCCTGTGCCTGAACAATTTACACATCACATTTGTTGCCATGAGGACAAAGTCTTATGTGTCTCTGAAGCCAAATGTGATTGTTGCCTTTACCTGGTACCTCTTTTATATGCTGAACATAGGGTAATTGAACCTCCAACATTGTCATGTTGCCTTCACCTGGTCCTTTTGTTTATATGCTGAACATAGGGTAATTGAACCTCCAACATTGTCATATCTTCTTCCAAAGGTTAAACATGTCCTCCGTAAAGAGGTGTTAAGTTATGATGGGATTCAATACTTTCTGGTAATGGCATTTCCCATGGTGCATGATGTGTCAGTCTGCTTTATTAATTCAAGAGTTATTAACCTGTTTGGGAGGAGGGGGCCCTGCCAGTACACTTTCTGATCATGTGCCACTGTCCTTAGACAATGTCACACAAGTATGAGAGTAATGACATTATTATGGACAGCCATCCTGACATTAACACCAGCCTGCTATGAGGCACCATGTATATCATTAATGTTTCCTGTAGTACCATACCAGTGAACAAATAATAACTGTTTTAATACTGTATGCCTTATTAGTTACTTGTCACAGGTACTAGTATATGTGGAAGTGACAGAAATCCATGCAAACCATCTACTATATCTGCTTGTACTGCTACTGTATTCAGTGCTGAAGTGCCTCATGGAGAGATGTTTCAAAAGTGGTACAAAGTCATACAGTATATCAATAACTAAGTGTCATATTGAGACATGTGCATGGCAATACTTTCTTTAACACCTGTGGCAAATGTATACCAAGCAGCCAGTATTCTCACCACCATAAAGAGAACCATTTCCATCACCTTCGGCATCATAGTCACTCCTTCTTAGTGCCAGCATATAGTACTTGTCAGGTACCAGACTTTGGACAATGGAAGGACCACCGCCTGTGGTGTTATGAGCAGTTGCATTCTCCCATGCCTTACTCCAGGCACAGGACACCATGTAATTAGCACTCTTCCTACACTGTGCCAATGTACCATTTCTACCCTACCCTATCCTAGTATCAGACCTTAGCAAATACTCCAGCACAGATATAGATCAGACTCTCTCAGTGAACATCTCCCAGTCTATATTACTAGACATCTTACACATCCAGTTAAACAGCATATTTATAAAACAACAAGTAACCGTTCCAGGTTTAACCCAGATATGTTTATTACTACACTATCATGTAGTAACTGGAACTTCATAAAAATCATCCCCTTAGACAATGCTGTAATTGAATTCAGTACAACTTTTCTAAATATAATAAAAGCAGCCTTGCACCTCCTAGAAGGAAGAGACTAAAAACAAATAATGGAAATTGGCTAACCAAAAAGAGTAGAATGCTAATGCAGGATACAGAAAAATCATGGAAAGAATGACAAAATATGAAACACCTCAGTATTTTGAAAACTTTAGAATTCCTTGCAATTGTACTAAAAAGGTGAAGACAAAAACAATACTATAATAACTTTCAAAATAATACTAAATACATCCCTAAAAAGTTTGGGCATCCATTAAAGAAATCTTACATCCCAGCCAAAAATTCAATCCAAACGCCCTCTCCAGATAACTCACCACTTGAAACTGCAAAACAATTCAACTCGTATTAAATAGTATAGGATCTCTAACCAAGGATTCCTTAACATCTAATACCAACCCTGCCCAACAGCCACATATCACCACATCAGCATTCACCTTCAAACCTTTGCCCATACCCTACATGAAACTACTATTAAACAAACTTAAACTGTGCTCTTCTTCAGATGATGACCTGCCAAGTGAGGACCTAAAAACAGCAGCCAAAAGCATTGCCTAGCCTGTCTCAATCCTTATAAATAGGTCAGTCCAGGAATCCCACATTCCCTCTCTCTGGAAAAAGTCACACATTATCCTTCTGCACAAAGAAGAAAATTCAACAGACGTTACTAACTTTAGACCTATAGCAATCTTATCTCTCCTCACCAAAATACTTGAAAAATGTATTCAAAAACAATTGCTAGGCTATCCCTGCAGGAAAAACTCCTATCCCTTACACAGCATCGCTTCCATCCTTCCCATAGTACTAGCGCTGCCCTTCAATCTTATATAAATACTGTCAATAAAGCTAGAGATATTGGCAAACTAGTCTATTCCTTATTTCTAGACTTGTTTAAAGCCTTCAACACAGTTTGTCAGAGCAAACTTCTTCAAATGTCCTCACTAGGTCTATCTCAGCCCACCCTTTTATGGTTCAAAAGCTACTTGTCCAATAGGTATCAGTGGGTAAAATGGCACTCTACACAATCTCCTTACCTCCCAGTCACCACCGGTGTACCACAAGGCTCTATCCTTGGCCCCCTCCTCTTTAACATTTTCACCAACACTCTCTATGCTTCCATACAATAGGCCACCCTAATACAATATGTAGATGATTCCAGCCTCATTTGCACATCTGGCAACATGGTAACCTACAAGAGTTTACTCAGGAAGCTTTAACAGCTTCTTAAACATGGCTTTGTAACTCACAACTCATGGTCAATCCAAAAAACACCAACTACTACTTTTTTCCCAAAATCCATCTCTCGTGAAAAAAAAAATAAAAGTCCTCTCTCTTGATAATACAGTCATTGAAGTCACTTCTCATAGCAAACTGTTAGGGGTGATAGTAGATGATAATCTTACATTCGAACTGTATATACAAAATTGCATAAGAAAAGCTCATCAAAAACTAGGGATGCTTTACAGAGCCAAAAAGGTTCTCATCGATGCAACTAAAACTACACTTTCCACTATTTATTTCTTCCTGACTCTTCTTTATGGTGCTCCCATCCTTACTAACATCCAGGCTTCACAAAAACTGAAACTTGAACAATACCATAACAAAGTTGCTAAATTTGCAATATATAACCCTTTCAGAACCTACCACTGTATAACACTGAAAAGCCTAAAATGGTTAGAACTGCCACATCAACTAACATATACACAGCTTTGTTCCACCTATAAAATTATCCATCTCCCTGTCCAGCATTAAAAAACATTCAACACAATTATGTTCCCAGTTGGTCATTGCGATCCACTGACTAAAAACTCCTGTCCGTCTATAAACATAGCAAATCTGCTGGGCATCGTCTATACTTGTACAAGATTGCTAAGGTATGGAACTACCTACCTGTATCCATCAGGTCTATACCCACCCTCCCATCTTTCAAAACCACTCTGAAAGACTTCCTAGCTAAAATCTGGTTCTTTTCTTGTTCAAAACCAGGATAGCTTATATCTCTCTTTATACCGCCTTTCTCTCCCTTCTTCACTTACTTCCTTACTGCTATCTAATTCCCTTCTCTGATCTTCTCTCTAAATATACCATAAGCATGTTTTTTCCTTTGCTTTATATTGCAATTCCTATTTGTATTACACTTACTTATCTTTAAATCCTCTACAAACTGTCTAAATTTTTCTAAATATTAAATGATTGTCATATACCTTGTAATGATTCTTAACCAATGTTTTTATATTGTGTCTAATTTGTTATAATTATTTAAACTGCATATGTATTTGCTTTATTTTTGAAGATTCTAAAAATTACTGTTCTTAAAATGTTTTGTAATAATTAGGAGCTTTTCTCCACTGGTCTCGCCAGAAAATGGGCTTCTACCCAATCAGACTATCCCGGCAATCAAATGTCAGTGGATAAATAAATACCCCATTGCCATTCATGCCTGCCAGTACTTTGCTGGACATCTTAAGTAAATCTATCTGCCTAGGTCCTCTTTTTTCCAAATAGACATTTTCCACGTGTCTTAACATCCATTAGGATATGGCTGTCCTCAGGAGTAAAGTTATCTCTCCTGTGCTTCACTCCCTAATGATTCAACAGTTGACACGATGAGCTCAGTATTATTAAGTGTAACACAGCCCTGAGTGAAATGAAACGCAAGCTAATTCTTTAAGTGAAACCTCTATGCTCATTTCCTAAATGCTATATTGTGTCAAAGCTTTGTCCCAATGGGATGACTAACTACTATTTTAGTTGCTTATTCCTCTCTCCTTCTTGCTGTCACTCTGACTAGTCTGCTGTAAGTACATCTTCCTTCTTTTATCTAACTTTCAAGTTCTTTTCCTCCACAAACGCACCTACCCCATCCACCTTTCTAACGATCTAACCACTACTGTTCTGGAACCTCTGACATCGCTACTACTTTGGAACACTCAAATATTAAAATTGTTTTTAACATTAACTTACTGATTTGTATTTTAAAATGTGATATAAGATGTATTTGTTTTGCATGTCTGTATGTAACTATGAGATCTTTTACTTGATCCTTTGCCTAATTATCATCCTAGCTCAACTATGATGCACTATAAATCTTTTATGTTTATGGAGCTTTTCTTGGTGGGCCTCCGCTAAAAGGGAATCTTTTATGGCCCATTCGAACAATCTTGGTAAACAAATGCAGTAAGTAAAATAAATAAGCAATGCGTCTTTCAGGCATGACATTTGTCAAACACTACAGTGTGAATCTGCTCCATAATGAATAGCAGTATATTGTAGAACATCATGATTTCAGTGATTTTGTTTCCTCTTTGTGTGTGTGTTTATCTCTGTCTGTCTGTCTCCTGCTCTCTTTGTGTTTGTGTGTATAGGTCTGTTTGTTTCTGATCACACAGCACTGAAATGAGAAATGACATGTGGGACTGCATGAGAGTTGTGTTTGTAATGCATGCCTGCTATTGTTTGTGTGATGGAGAGAATTTATGGTCTACAAGATGATCAATGTTTTATTTTTTTGAAATTCAATACAGGTGATGAAAAATAGTCCTCTATATTGTTATTCCTATGTGCCACAAGCTATGACAAACATGGAACGTGTTAACTGCAGCAGATACAGCAAAATTAAATACTCATAAAGTGACTGAACTTGAAAAGTTGTCCATTACACTAATAAAACTTTCTTCTATTAGTACCTTGGAAGCACCTTCTGCACTATCCTTACTAAGTTATGATAATCTAAGTTTATTCTCCTTACATCCTTCACTGTACTTTTCATAAACAATTTGCTTTAACTTAGCCTTTCAAATGATCTTCCCAGAACATAGTAACCAAGGGTTCATGAAATGGTGACATATTATCAACTTCTATTCGGTTTACAAAGTCCTTAAATAAATGAGGCTTGTAAACATATGTGCAGTTGTAGCCAAAGTGGTGTGCAAGATCACTTGATCGTTAATGTGTGATGACAGTAGCATGCACAGACACTTGCTCTAATTATGTGTAATCTTCTTTGTGCTTCATACATAGTCATGCAACCTGTTTGTTGCCTAAGCTGCTTTCAGGCACATTGCATTAAATGGGGTTCACACCCCAGGAATCCCACTTTCACAGAATAGGCACCATTTTGTTTTTGACTCTGTACACAGTGCCATGACTTCTATGAAAGCTGAGAGTACATCCCCAAGCTGGTGTGCCAAGGAAATGAAGATAGTCCTTTATCTTTATTGTATTCAGTAAAGGGATAGGCTGCAAGTTGCAACAAGAAGGTCTTTTAGAAAGATGTTTGGACAGATAAGATGGATGCAATGAGTGTGCAATGAGTGTGCTAAATGGCATCTCCCCATCAAGCACTTTAGCAATGGCAACATACCATGAGAAATGTAGCTACCGGTATAATGACTTATGGCACCAGTACTCTAACCAGCTTGCCCAGTGAGTGGCAGAGTGGTGAGAGAGTCATTCAGTAAGCATTTTCCAATGCCATTATGGGTCACTACTGCTAACTAATGCCAACTTTGTACTCTGTCCATTTTTAAAGCATTTATCAAATTAAATTCTGTGGACATTAGTACCAATCAGCTGCAGTAAATGCTACTTAGGTACCTTTAAAAACAGTGCATTTTCTTAAATCTTCTAAAAATATTTCAATTTAAAAGTTTGTAAAACTTTCCAACTTGGTACAGCTTTACCTATGTATGACCTATAAGACCATTTCACTCTGGTACTGCATACAGTGAATAAATCATCGAAAATTATTAACCCTGGGGAGGAAGCAAAACTATTTCAACAGGTATGCCTTCCTTACTGTACTCTGTGTACATTTGCAAATAGACATAGGCTGGTAGTATACTGTAATAGTTTACACTTTCTCAAACACAATGCAGCTGTCACATGTAAAATAATAAATTGTTTATTATGAAATCATTACCCATAATATAGAAGATGTGACAGTATTTTGGTAATAATACCCTTTCTTTTTCCCCCTTTTGTTTTACAGCACATGAAGTAACTGATCTCAACTGCCATCTCTAACTCAGGAAGCTGACAAGGCTGATTACCTGACTCCATACAAACTGCTTCTATCAAAGAATAAGTTGTTAGTACCATAAAATAATTAAAAATGCATTTTTGCTAATTAATTTTTCTCTTTTTTCCATTGTTTCTCCCTCTACAGATCCAGAAGAGCCTTAGGCATCTTGGCTGCAGTTATTCACATTGGCCAGGGGAGGATTCCCTGAAGTTCACTAGGGGTCTTCTTTGCAGGTTTGCAGGGTAGGAGTGGTGGCTTCTCTTCTATAGACAACATTAGCCAGAGCAGCTCCAGATGCAGGCTATGGCAGAGGCTGCAGTCAAGAGAGCTGTGCTAAGGTAATGAGGCTGGTATGAAAGTTTGTTACAGTAGGTGCAGAATTTGCTGTCCTAGCAAGCTCCAATCTCTAAAGTCACTGGCCATTGTGCACCCTCAACAAGAGGGTCTGCCTACCCAGATTGTCATTGGCAGAGCTGTATAATAGGGCATTTAGCCCAGGATGATAGTTGTCGCAGTTCTGCGCCCCCTGCACCCCATCATCCTTGTTCTCCTCCTTTTGTATCAAGGTAACCTTTTTTAAATTTCTACAGTCCATTCCCATCACCATTTGTCCATCCTCTGTTTGTCAGTTTTTCTTTCATCTCAACTTATTTTGTGATCACCTACCCCTGTGTGTCTTGTCTGTCTATTTTTGACACTGCCAATACCCTAATCTCTTCTGTATGCATCATTCTTCCCCTTACTACCCTTTCTCCACCCACATATTCCCTTATATATTTCAGATCATAGGGTCTACTAAAAAAAATATTCCACATCGTCCTACACAACTCTCACATGTCATCATAATGTGCTGCCATTTTCTGCCGCCTTCCCTTTTCATAACTTTAATTTCCAGCCTTCCCCATGCTTATAAAAACAATAAATGGCTTTCAGAATAAGAATGCTGGCAAAGTAGCTTCAAATTGCTAGCCAGTGTGCTGAGTTCTGGTGCATGCATCTTTGCAATGTCAGACCTTGTCAAATTAATGTAAAGCAGTACTTACTAATGGACTGTGCAAAATCTCTCATGGTCAGAAAACAACAGTCACATGGTCAAGAAATTGCACAAATGCCTCCACTTTCTAGAAGGCTGAAAAAGCTAAGCTTCCTCCTCATATTCACTCCACCTTTTATAGAAGTGCAATAGAGAAGATCGCCACCTGCAACTTCACAGTGTGGTTTGGAAGCTGCAAAGTTACAGAAAAGAAGGTGCTACAAAGAGTGGTGAGGGTTGCAGAGAAGGTAATTGGTTCCAGTCTTCCATTGATACAACATCTTTATTCTACAAGAATCATCGAAAAGGCCACCAAAATAATACAAGACAACATACATCCTGCACATGGACTGTCTAAGTGTATGGCATCAGGCAGGAGATATTGCAGCATCTGTTGCAGGACTACAAGGTCTACGCTACAGTGATTAGACTTCTGAACTCTGGCACTAGTCCCTGGGATCTAGACACATAAGGAATGTTTAATTTACTTGTGCAATATATACTTATATATATTCCAAGTAAGTACAATTATTTATTTACTATATCCATAGTCAGTATTATTTAACTCACTCAAGTGCAATATTAGACAAATAACTTGGGCATTATTCAATCTGTAGTGTGTTTTGTATTATTTTAAATCGGGTATTTAATTTAACTCAGTGGAGGGCATTCTTATATGAGTGTTAGTAAATGTCTCTGGTCTCTCTTGCATGTATTGGGAGTAGTATTGTATTTGTTAGTTATGTTTATTCCTCTACTTGTATGTTTTGTTTCCCTTGCCTTTGTAATCTGAAGAATTGAGATTATGCACAAAATTTCATTTAGGCTAATGTGTGTAGCTCTAAATGACAGCAAAGTGTACTTTGACTTTTAAATTCATGAATATACTTTGGAAACTAGCATAAATAAGTAGAACGTACACATCTAGTTAAAAATGTACATTTCTACAAGTACTCTTACACACTTCTTAGCCAACTTTACACACCTCCCCCTTGGAACACTTTATCTGGTAAGTTCTTCACAGGCTTCATACGTGTGAAACCCAGCACCACTAGTTCACACTACTGCATTTGCATGTAGCAAAGGTATACTTTTTGCACATTCATCTGGCACACTTGTGCAATACAGAAAAAGGAATACCACCAGGATAGTTTGAAACAGAGGAGACAGATTAGAATTTATTATAATATTGACAATAATTTAAACCACCTTAATATGGCAGGACTTAGTTCAACTCATTGTTTATGTTTGACTATGTCTGCAGTTCAAAGAAGGCGGTATATCTTATGTTAAAGATGACAAGTAGGGTAAGATATAGGTGGGTACTGACTTAAAGAGATAAATAAAGGCAAAGACAAAACCTTTACATTGTTAAAGAGCAAGAAAAAGATGTAGGCAGTTTTTCTTTTGGTTGCAGTATCAGACATCTAGGTGTCTTCAGTGAGTCATACATGGGAATGTGACAGTACGAGTTTCAGCACTCTTAAGTGTCACAGTATTAAACTGGTTGCAAGTAGATAGTTAAACATGTAGGAAAGGCACCAGTCAAATTACATTCTCCCGAATGGTCTCACTGGATATATTATAACGTCTCTGCAAAAGTGCATTGAGAAGTGTACCCCTACATTTGTGGAGGAGAACAAAGTGGAGAACAGGGTAAGTCTATGGCTATTGTCTTTGAAAAAGTAAGACATGACTGGCATATATGAATAGGTAAAGAACAGATAAGAATAGTTCTTTGTAGGTCCAGTAAAATTCAGAATAGTAGAAAGTAAACTAAAATGAAAAGTTCAGACTAAAGAGGAAAACGGGGTTATTCTGTTTCTACATCCTTATACTCTGAAATGGACTGTTCAAAGTTGTTGAGAAAGCACTACATAAGTTAAAAATATACTGAGGATTATGTCTGTTCCAGGCTAATAATACCTCAAAATCAAATATTTACTGTTCAGGTAACTTAGAAGGATAAAGAAAACAATTCTTACATTGGTAGGAATGGTCTCAGCTTCAGCACTGATTTACTAATTTACTCTTTGTTAACTGAATTAGTCCTACCAGGACCATTGTTAACAGACCCACAGTATATCTAACTACTAGAGAAAATGTTACTGATGGGGACTTAAAACAATTTGCAAAAACTTTAAAGTAATGGTCCTGTTCATAATATACTTCTGAAAATGTGATCTCCTTAACCAAAATATCTTTTATGTGTAGTAGATAAAATCCTTCTATCTATGACCGTTCTCTTTATAGCTGTGTGTAGCAGAAGTACAGAGAGTTTACTGTGTTTCACCAGCCAACAAAGGTTTAAATCAGAGGGTGACTGTGATACGCATCATTTTTTAAGGAACTAGAACCCATGTAAGTGTTGTGGAAGTCTACCGTTCTCAGTTACAAGTTTTGCTATGACCTCATGAAAAATAATCCATTCTTCAAAGACTAGATTAGATTAATTATATATTAATTATATATTAGATTAATTGCCATATATATATATATATATATATTTATATATATATATATATATATATATATATATATGGATATAGATATATCACACACACACACACACACACACACACACACACACACACACACACACGTGTACGCATGAGTGTGACAATTTTATGGATTAAATGGCACTTACGGATGCAATTCTAAGATGCAAATTAATACAGTTTGGGGACATAGTGATGTATTTATATTTATTTATATTTATTTACAAAGGATGCATTTATAGCATATCCACATGCTCCATATTGAGACAGAAGATAAAGTCAATGTGCATGTTACATAGGAGCAGATATTGCCCTGCTGGGGACAACATTCATTAGTCCATGAACAGGTCCTTAACACTTGTTCTTCTTTTACCCCTTGAGAAAGACTAATAAGTTGTTATCTGCTGCCTGCCTCATCTTCTGCTCCTAGACACATCACTAAGGGTAAATGAAAAATGCTGAAATAACACTACTGACTGTGCAGTGAATATTTAAATCATAAATAAATAAAAATAACATTCAAAATAACAACAGGAGAACAATTTGTTTATTTCATATATCTAGCAAAATCATTCTGTTTAATCTTTTCTGGCTTCACACTTCATCAGACATGTAGCATGTCCCTGTGGAATCAATCTTTATAAACTGAACAGGAATTAATGATTCAGCTCTGTAGCTTTTAGTAATGGCTTAATGGAGACAACTTCATTAATTCTAGGTGATATATTACCATTTGGTATATGTATCAATCAATGTTCTCTTAATTTCTATTTAGAAGTCATGTGCATCCTCTGAAAGTAATAACAACTGATTCTAGTACATAAAACTGAAAAATATATGATGCTCTTCTGCTGCTGTCTCCTGTCTAAACATATTATCACCAAAACCTTGTCATCCACTATATAATAATGGTAGATAGCGTCTCCTGTCATCTAACTACATACGTGTATTACATTCCTAGAACTACAATCAGTGTAACATTATGCATAATGCTTAAAAAGTGATATTAGAATGAAAACAACATTCCACAAAAATATACACACAGATATATATATATATATATATATATAAATATATATATATATATATATATATATATATATATATATATATATATATATATATACGCACACACACACAAACAAGTTTATTAGAAATTTTAATCAGTTTAATGTTTTATTCCCTGTGTCATATGTCCCCATATCCCACATAATGAGGCAAACCTTATACCACCTTGATTTATATAATTGGTTGTGAAATCAATCCAGTTTGATTAAAGTGCATTAATCCCAGATCTTGATTTTCAACAATATTGGTGGATGTGTGTGTGTGTGTGTGTGTGTGTGTGTGTGTGTGTGTGTGTGTGTGTGTGTGTGTGTGTGTGTGTTACTCTGAGGAAGTGCCCAGGTATCTGTATAATACAGTAGTACTGGACACACCACTATTTTGTACACCTTACTTTTCAGCTTTTTTTTTTGCATTCTTCTGTCATACACTACCAATGACACTCTGTGTCAGTTAGAGGCAGTCCCTTTGATTCTAGCTTTGAACCCCTCATTCAGGCTTCTGTTCTATACAGCCACCCCACCCGGATACATGAAGCTGGTAATCTATTCCACCATCTCCTCTCCTATCTCAGTTCACAGCTTCTTCTGATTTTCCTCATTTACTTCCATTACCGCTCTCACATCTGTGCTCAGTTTCATCCTGTGTGCCTTTAGTTTTGCATTCCACTGCCCTATCCTTTGCTGAAGTTCTTGCTCACCATCTGTCTGCAATCAAGTCATCTGTATACAGCAACTTTGTAGAGCTGTCCCCCCTGACCTGCTTGCTAATATAGTCCATCATCTGTATGAACTGCAGTGGGCTCAAAGCTAAACCCTGATGCCCACCCACACCCTCTAGGAACCCCTCTGTGATACCAAACTGTTAATACTTCAGTCATTGGGTTTATGTACATGCACTAATTCTACCAATGTTTCTGGGACTTTGAACCACCACAGAACTGCCCAAATCTGCTTTCTTGAAACTGTGTCATACGCTTTCTCCAAGTCTAGGAATGCCCAGTTGGGCTCTTTCCTCAGTTTTAGCTTCTTCTCAGCTATCTGTCTCACACCAAACATCAGGTCAGTTGTGCTGCATCCTAATCTGACTCCAATCTTCTCATCTCCTGTCCTACTTTCTATTACACTTTGTATTCATTTATCAATCCCCCTTTCCAGAACATTCATGCAATGTGACAGGAGTCTGATACGTATGTACTGGCCACAGTTGTGAATGTCTCCTATGTGAATGTGTTCCATATACTCCTATTTTAGTAAAAACATATTTGGAGTTTTAATAAGAGTTTTTTTTTTTTTTTTTTGGGGGGGGGGGCATGTGTTCTTTTTTTACATGACTTGTAACTTTTGATCCAAGGGTTTAGCTCATTCTTGATGTGATATGTAATTATCAATTAAATTTTTCCATCTGGTTGTTAATTGAGAGCATACTTAAGGAATGGTTTGCTTGAATTATGTAGTTTTGATGAAGTCCAGTGGATGGACGAAAGTGCTTAACTCCTGGTATTTTTTTGTCTAATTTACATGTTTTTTTATTAAAGTTTTTCATTTGTTTGGTTAAGCTTGCATTTGTGGACCAGGATGGCTTGTGTATTTTTGATTATTAATGTTCCCTATGTTCCTGAATGCTGGCATTAGTATTCTTATTCTCAAATCAATCGGGATGCACCTTTCCCTCCACATTACTATGAATACCCTCAGGAGGCATTTCTCTCGTATCTCACCCCAAATCCTAGTGATAGCTACTGTGACCTCATCTGAGACTGTTGCTTTCCCCGACTGCATTTTCTTTAGTGCTGTTCTTACTTCTTCTATGATGAGCTTCTCTTTTTCATTGATTGAAGGCTGCATGTGGAACAGTACAGCTTCTGTGGGGTTTTCTTCATTCAGAAGCTTCTAGAAATACTTCTTCCAACTGCCTTCAATGTCCTATGGACAGGTTAACAGGTTATTACTGGAATCTGTTACAATGGGTGTTGGTCCATCTTCTTTATCTTTCTTTCTTTGCCTTGCAATCTGATAGATGTCTATATTTATATATTTATCTATGGCTATATGAAGTTTATAAGGAATAATCACAGATGAGATTGCTCAAAACACAAAACATTGAACAAACTCATTGCTGATTACCTTAATTTCCAACTAAATAATCAGTAAAGTAATCACAAATGTAAACTTTCAGGTTAAGTTTAAGATTACCAGATCTGAAATAAAACAACTTTTATAGAAAAGGCTTTCTCCTAAAATGGGAGTTCTCCTCCCCCACACCCAGGAAAATTAACTATACTAACTTCAGGGTCACACAACCTCATAGAAAGGAGAAAAAATCCTGACTTATGTAATAGACAATCTGCTGATGTTCTGACATCAAACACACATACACAAAAGCACTTAACATCAAAAAGCACTTCCGTGTATGTGTAGTTCAAAAAAAAAAATCTACATTTCTGCAGGGGGGCTTTGCCTCCCTGAACCCCTACACCCCACTACTTTATTATTCTCACTCTGAGATCGCACTACAGTGGGGAAAAGGGAATTTTCCTTTACCTGCACTGTAGTCCAATCTACGAAACAGGCACACATACACGGAAGCGCTTGTCGGTGTTAAGCGCTTTTGTGTATGTGTGTTCGATGTTTTGTGATTCGGACATATGCTAGTCGAGCATGTGTCTGGATCCCATATATATATATATATATATATATATATACATATATATATATATATATATATAAATATATATATATATATATATATATATATATATATATATATATATATATATATATGTACTAGACAATCAGTCTGCAGACCAATAACAAGGCTAACCAAAAAAAAGCAAGTGGTCAAAAGTTCCTTCCAACCTCGTTGAGGACAAAACAAGATATACTGGGGAGAAAGCTGCCCCTCGAATTATCAAGGGTGCTACTCTAACATATAGTGGAACATTTGGTACAGAGGTGAGAGATACATTGGGATATAAATGTATCAATGCAATGTTTCTTATTTATATGCTGATGTAGGTGTAATTCCTTTAACAAGATTTTTGAGGTGCTATTTACTCTGTGAAGGAGCAGGAGGTTAAAGAAGGTTGGATCATTCATGTCTTAAAAAGCTAGCCGCATCTTCACGAAATAGTCTAAAGAGATTGAATAAATGGAAAGGGGTGTCAGCCTGCCCAGAAAAATACAATTTATGAGGCCACTGGTCTGTTTAGTGATGAATCTCTGAGAACACTCAAGTTGAGTGATATGTTTTAGACAAACACATGCTAAAAGCTGTATTACATTCAATAATTAGTCAAGAAAAGGGGAATTAAGAATTCTTTGGATCTCGTGGAAATGGCTTTGGGAGTCCAATGAGCCAGATATAAGACTTTGTAAGCTACTATGGAGACATGATTGTCAAACCCATGATGGTCAAACAATAAGAAATTATGAACAAGAATGCCTAGATCTCTTACAACAGCCTCTACCTGAAATTGTGTGCCACTTACATGGTATGTGAAAATGTTTTGTTTACCTAAATTAACTATGCTACATTTTTTCACTTTTAATTTGAGGATATTGTCCTTGCACTAACTGTTAACACGGTCTAACACCATGTTGCAGCACTTGTGAATCAGTGGAATATCCCATAACAATGTCCAATTTTCAGTCGTCTGCTAACTTAGATAAAAATAGACCAGGTTTTTGGCCTGATGGTCTGAAAAAAAAAGATGTCAGATAGGATAGGGCCTAACACTGAGGTCTATAGTTCACCACTGGAAACTTTTTTTCTTCTCAGAATTGGCTTCTCTGACTCCCACTATATGGATTCTGCCAGACAACTAGTTAGCTATCTACCACATAACATATGGATTTCTATTCAGATTTACTGTCAATAATGCCTGCATGGGGAATAGTGTCTAACGTCTTAACCAGGTCTAAATATATTGTATGTACTACATAACCACTATTCACTGCTCTGGTTACTTTTTCATCATTTTTCCATCAGTGGACAGCTCCATCAAAAGTAAAACGGGCAATGTGTTCATGAGAAGCAGCTAGAAATCTTTGCTATAAGATGTGGGTACATTTGCTGTTGTAGGATTAAGTTGATTATTAGTTGACCTATCAGAATGGCCTTATGCTACACAGTTTTGTTCATACTGCATGGGTATTATAAGTTTCAATTTCCTATTGCAACTCAGTTTAACCACGTGTATTAATGTTTTGTATTTCGTGAAG
The DNA here is from genome assembly GCF_019279795.1 of Protopterus annectens. Taxonomy (NCBI): domain Eukaryota; kingdom Metazoa; phylum Chordata; order Ceratodontiformes; family Protopteridae; genus Protopterus; species Protopterus annectens. The sequence goes on from NC_056746.1 coordinate 542,058,281, forward strand.
CATGATAAAATTTCCTTCTGGATCCTTAGAAGTATCTAAGACCATCATTAGAAGAAACTCTTTCTGCACTTATTAATTAAGTTTAATTCATAGGTACTTATTAGGCTATTGATCTGAGAGGATGTTAAGAAACTTAGCCTTATACCATGGTAGATTTTAGCCCTTATATTTTGCGTACAAATAGCCCAGAGGGAGCATCTTCTTGTTGCAATTATCCATGAGGGACATGGTTGTTAAGCCAGGAATGAAAATATGGAACCTATATTTTAATCCAAATTATGTTTAAAGAGTAAGAGTAGAAGCTTTTTGTTTTATCTGGTGCAGAAGTTGATTTCATACCTATCCTGCTAACATGTTCTATTTATGTTGGAAAAGAGATTGACATCCTTGAGCGGGTGTACATGCTACCTTTGGACTCGTGAATGTGTAATAGGTCTGACAGGAAAGGGTCTGCCAAAGCTCTATACATGAGGCAGAGATTGAATCTTAGTGGCCTGCATGATATCGAAAAGCAGGATAAGGTTTTGAGATAGTCAACATAGTCATTGTGATCCAGGCTCTTGATTTCTTTTAATGAGAAAGCATTGTGGTCACTCCACTTGTGACAATTGTTTGGACAGGTACATACAGAATTGGGCATTATATTCTATGGGTGGCCTGAGGAGAGATAAATACAGTGGAATAATTGCATCCCTGGACCTGGACTCCAAACCTTTAGAGATCAGCTGTGCAGTGTAGAAGGACTTCCTTCCTTTAGTTGATATGTGGTGAACAAACGACAGCTCATTTTTGACACAAATTCCCAGATCCCTGACTACTGGTACAACTTTCAGGGGAATGTTGTCAATGTGATAGTTAGAAAAAGAAAACTGTTTGTCATATACATTTCTCGACATTATGTTTCATTCCATGGTGTTGACACCAGTTATTTGTTTGGGAAAGTCACTCTTGCTGGAGTTTGGTGTCATCTGGGGAGTGTGTGATCACAACAAGTTTACAATCATCTGTAAATTCAGTCAACCATAAACCCTTAACATTTTGCATCAGCATCTAAGAAGTAGATGCCAAAACAGGAGTAGCCCAAAGACTGAATTGACTTAATGCTAAATATTCCCATGATCTTGAGACCCATATATTGCAGACTTGGAGAGATTTGTTCAGTAAACTAGTTGCTAACCTTCTTTGTAACAGTAGGTAACTTTAAGAATAAGCTAGATGTAACTATTCTGATAAAGACATCAGGAAACATTTTCTACTTTGTCATCACATGCTGACATAAATGGAGGTTGTGCTATATTATTTTTTGATTTCATTATTTGAACAGATCAATCCTCCTCCTCAATATATACAGTCCTTATCTGAACAAGATTGAATTATTAGAATTTCTATCTCTCCCTTTACATTTAAATAGGTTGAGAATCAGTATCTTGTTATAGAGCTGACAAAAATGCAGTTAGAAATGAGGTGTACAAATGTTTGGAACTCAATTGTTCCAGTGATTATTCTAGACTAAATGGAGGATGATAGTTTAGTTGACCCTTATGCTTTCTTTCTCCAAATAATTCACAGTTTTTATAGTACCTTAATACTTTCTACAACATATTTCTTTCAATGGATGGGAGATCGCAGATATACCCCAGGGATTACCTCAGTGTCACTGCTCGACAGAGGCACAGCAAAATAATGGTTATAGTTCCCCATACTAAAGGGGTGGCGTAAGCCACAAAACGATGGGCTAGGCTTGTAAATGCCCTCGGGCAGATAGCCTAGTATGAACCTATGAACCTATGAACCTAATTTCAGATGTTCGTAGTCCCATTATAATTGATTGTAATATCCAATCAAGATATTGTCAAATCACTGGAGGATACAACTCTGTAGAGACCATAAGAAACTTTAAAGGTTTATAAAAGCAGAAATTAAATGAAATGCACCATCACACCAAATGTTCAAGTAAACATTAAAATCATAGAATGTGTGACTCACTGCTTAGAATTGTCTTAAAAGAGATATCTACTTTTCATAAAAATCTAAATATTTAGGGGACATCATTACAAATTGAGCTATGGGATGAATTTATACCACAAGCATTATATTTAAAAATTTCTAAAATGCAAAACACATAACTGAGCTTTTCAAGAAGAGTAACTGACTCTGAAATTTTGAAAAATGTGATCCAACCTTAGTGAGAGAAACAGATGGAAGAATTGCACTCAGAATTAAATGCAGCTTTGGTTTTGTATCTGTTGAGGGTTGAGGCTAGATAATTTTTTGAATGTGCCCTAATGCTATAAATTATATATTTGGACTTTTTTCTCAGTAAACAGTTAATTTTAAGTTTCCTAGCTTTTTTTAATGTGACAAAAAAGGATGTGCATGCATGTAGGCATACACATTGAAACTATATCACAGTGCCTTATTTGGAAACATGGAGATCAAATTGAAGAACATAAAATAATATAATTCCTTGCACAAATCCTTTGCTACTGTAAACATTAGAAATAAACACATGTAAAGTGAGTTCCACGAAGAACTTAAGAACAGGTCTACTACTTTACAGCACTAAGCTTTGATGAGAGTTAAAATTATTTCATTTCACAATATGAGCACTAGTGAAGTCCTTGGCAGATAATGAGGGTCTTGGAATGGCATATCTGCAGTGGCTCCAGGGATCTTACTGATAGAAGAAATACTTTCAAGATAAAAGAAATGAAGTAGAAGTTTATCACCAGTGGCACACTGGACGAAAAGGTTTGGTAGTTGGACATTCTGATTAACAGACATATGTGCAATAACAAAAAAAAATGCAAAAAGTAGCTGTATATAAAAATAATTCAAAGGCAATGTACAATATTGTCCATGTGTTGTCAAGCATGCCCAGCAGTCAAGCAGTTCCTATCGGTTAAAGGTGTTAAGCTAGCATTAATTGATTGAGAACATGACAGAACAGCAGATGACTAAAACAAATTTATGATGTACTAAACCAGTTTATGCAATCACAATCTTAGATTCTGCCAAGAAATTTAACTCTTTGAGGCCAGACAACACTCCTGAAGTTGTGAGTAAATCTAGCAAAATATAACAAAGTAGTAGCAGATTCTAGTGAAAGAGCATTTAAAATATGGTAGGGAAGCTATTTTCTCCGAGCTAACAACCTGTTCCGCCTCTTCTGGTGAGATGAAAGCACACCAGATGATTGCAGATATGGTCCGACTGTATCATTCCTTAAAGAAAACCTGAGTGACTACAACAGCAGAAAGACTGTCTTTCCCAGGGAAGTTTTTTTTTTACAGAATTCTGCTATATCGGCTAACAACTCATATCAATCAGTTGCTAAATGAAGAAGATGGTGTTTTTTCACAGTACTAGGTCATCTACTAATCAGATTTTCACATTGTAAAGCATTACTGGATATAGCCTAACTTATCAAGTTCCAGTATAGAATAACTTCATGACTTCTTAAACTTTTCAGTGTTCATAATAGTGACTTTGTCTGGTAAAAATCTGCATAAGGTGAGGATTCCATGATGGAGGCAGCAGTAAGCGTGTTCAGCTAAAAACAGAGCTCTGTGCAGGCAACCAGTAAAAAGGCAAGAACCTCTACCCTACAGTATTTTTCAACATAAATCGATAGCTAAAGTGTTTATGACATCCATAAGGTCAAGAAAGAAGAGAAGATTGAACTAAAAAGGATAATAATGTAAAGTCTCCAAAAAGGACAGAAAGTAATTTGGAGCATAGGTGAGAAAAACAGATGGCAATGGTAGTTGAAGATGAAAATTTCTCTATTATCCTAGAGGGAAAATTGACCAAACACTATCTGAGATTTTCAAGACGAGTGGCTTTCTGTGGGAATACATAGAAACATATAACGGAAGACTGCAGGAAATTGAAAATGTTTAACCAGGCATTTGTGGGAAAGAACTGGTATGCAGACTGCTGAAAATTAAAATAAAGAAAAAATGATGGAATAATAATGAAAGATATGAACAACTGAGACAGAAATTGGCTGAGCTCAAGGGTATGTCATACAGAAAACAACTTGCAGTTTGTAGCAGAACCAGAACAAACTGAGGGTTAGGACTACTGTAAAGATTTTATGTGAAAAAGTCTTAGCACGTAAACTGGGGCTTTCTATTGCTGATATTAAAATAGAAAGAGCGCATAAAGTAAATATCCCTAAATAGAAATGGGGAAAGCATCTGGGACCTCTCTATTCATAGAGTACATATTCCTAACTAAAGATTCAGAAAGCAGCTGAACCTTTTATTGATTAAACTGCAGACACATCAGCTAAAAGAAAACATTATTTTGATTTTATAGAATAAAGGATGAGTCTTAAAAGTTAGGGACAAAAGACATTACGTGGATAATGACTTTTCATTATTAACACAAACTAACAAAAATGAATTTCTTCCGTCCCTCCATAAAACACTGCAGAAAATTAAACTCTATTTTGAGTTATTGTTTTCTGCTTTCAGTTTTCTATCTACTTGGATTAAAAACCTGAACTGACCCTGGACTGGCAGAACATGAAATGACAAAAAGAAAAGCAGAAATGGAAGTTGGATGAAGGAGTCAAAGGAGCAACAAACACAGAAAAGCAAACTATGGATACGTCTGGGAGAAATTTCCTGTGGGGTGGGGGCTGGCCTAATTACTTCATAGGTATAAGGTACAAAGTTTAATTCTCACCTTACGGAAGTTAGCAGGCTTAAAATAGTCAAAAAGGATAATTAGCCTTGTACTGACCTTAAATATTATGGGAGTTAGGGTTGGAATAATGGCCAAGATGTTTACCTTATAGACAGACGGTACATGGTTTGATTTTCACCTATGGGAAACATGGCTAGTTATAAAATAGGACCCTGTGAGGTCATTAGCTTAGTAATTGCCTTTGAACCTATGAAATGGTATTACTCATTTAATTAAATATCTAAGTTTCAGATCTGGCTTTCAAACAAATATATCCCCTTACATAATCTTTAAAAAGTTCCTAATTAACATACCTCTTAATAAATGCCGGATTACATAGGGAAACAATTGGAATGAGTTTGGTTGCACAGCTAGGTTTATAAAAGTCCTGATCCAGTATATACCTATGGATCTATATATATAACCTTTACATATTTTTTTTAACAAAATGATGGCTTAAATGGATTCATGTATTAAACAAAGGAGATGAAAGACCTTTCAAAAAAGAGGGATATTCCATAAAATGTAATGCACTGGGAGCATTAAAAGACAACAGTATATAAATCTGATATCTGTTGATATGGGCAATAATTTTTTGATTAACTACAATGTGAGTTACACTCTGAATAAGTTTCTAAAAACATTAAGTAACACAAAGTAAATAACTATCTGATTAAAGTAAATGCAATGTATAAGTATTTTGCTCGAAATTTTGCTTTAAAGTTTATCTATCTGAAGGGAGGGGTTGTTCTTGCATGCTGTCTGATGAAATTTCTATTTCTTTTAAGACTACAAACTGTGTAATTTTGCCTTCAATAAATATTTCCTGACAGTGAGGAAAGGAAGAAGAAAAATAAATAAATGTAAATTGTTACTTGCATGCAGCTGAAACAAATAGATTTTGGAGACTGTTTGAAGACAATGCATTGTAAACATTGAGTGAAAGCAGCCTTTAAATGTATGGCTATATGGAAGACATACATGTTGCTGAATAGAAAACTTGAATGGAAAAAGCATGTATAGCTGATCAAAGCTCAACTTATTGCATGGCTTTTTTCTGTGTGGGATTACATTACAGTGGGGATCAGACAGTTTGCCTCCTATTCCACTCCTTTTTTGTTTTCCCCACTGCCTTACCTTAATTAATTCATCTCTGCAGACCTTTCCTTTACTTTGTTCCTCCCTACTCGCCTAAGCTACTTGAAGACACCCTACCCTGCACTCTTCTTATAATCTCTGTCTCTCCATCCTTCCTCCAATTTTAACCATAATATGAACACTTCTGTCATACCAAGACATCACCTAAGTTCATCTCATCATCTCTAATCATGTATTCCCTGCTATCTCTTTACTTATCTTATTAGAATTGTCTCAGGTCTTATTTACCACATACTAACCTATGTAACAAATAATATGACTACTGAATTTCTCCTCACATATTCTCATCAACTCATGTTGTCTTTCTTTCATTGCACTTTACTATGAAACATAAGTTCTATGTTTTTCTCACTACAACATATTTTTCACTCTTGTGGTTTGTAGTGTAACATGATACTTTATGATTGAAAATATCTGCACTTGATTTGTGAAATATTGTGATTGTGTAGCTTTTCTCCTTGGGCCTCCACTGAAAATGGGCACTTTCTGGCCCAGTCAGACTTTCCCAGTAAACAGATGTCAAATATATAAATAAATAATAAATAATTTGGAAGCAGATTAAACATGTTTGATTCATTCTGTAGCTCAAGTAAATTGTAATAATCAATTGTAGGGTATGGCGGTAGTGTTTTTACCTCACAGCAAGAGATACTCCTGTTTGATTCTCGGCTGGGCTTGGGAGTGCCTTCTGTGTGGAGTCTGCATGTCCTCCCCGCGGTTGGGTAGTGTTCGAAAGACATGCATGCATAAATTGGCATGCCTTCATTGAAGGTTTGGCGTCAAGCTGGCACCTCAACTTTTCATAAAATCTACTGCCAATCATTAGTGGACCACAGTTCTGCTGTGGCGACCCCATACCGGGAAAAGCCAAAAGACAAACAACAATAGTGGATTCAGATGTTGTGGGCTCAAATCCCACAGGTAGCAAGTATATCATAAAATAATTTAAAAATATTATGTGATAACTTCAGCTAAATTGGCATAAATCCCATGCTGTTAACTGAATCTGTATTATTTGAAAAAGCATATGTGCAATATGTGCATATTGTAAGGATTACTTGGAGCAATTATCAGTAGTAGTTTGAAATTTTGAAACAGTATAATTAATGTAAAATAAAACTTATATTTATATAATAGTTTTTTATGGTATGTGACATACGATGGTTATAATTATCTTTTACATTTTTCTCTCTTACCCCATCCCTTATCTCTCTTTTTTATTTTTAAATGCATGGTCACAATGTTCTGATATCATTAATTTCTGATAACTGACAAAATGTTTTCTAGCTCAGGGAGGCAGGCCAAAAACTGTGTCTCAGCCTGCCACTCCTCCAAAAGCTGCTGCACCAACACTCATCACATCTGGGACCCAACCTGGCAGGACTGCCTCTGCAGCCCCTGCACTACCTGGGCCATGTACATCAAATAGCATTATCCTGGCAGCTGGGTCAGTGGCACCATCCAGGTGTATTAGTGGAGGTGGTGATTTTATCACTCACAAGGAGATGCCAGGTGTGAAGATTGGGGAAAGATAAGCGAATGATACCAGCCTAGTCAAATAGAATTTGATACATAATTCTGTCATTTGTATATATAAATGTAAAATACAGGCTTGTGTTCTTAAATGAAAGAAAACACTGTAAAATGTGAAATTCAAGATTGTTGCAACATTGCCATCTGCTGTAAGGAAAACCAAGCCAAGCATTTCAAATTTTCTTTGAAGTTACAATTATCTAAATGGTGGTGCCGAACCAGCTGGCTGAATACATTCTTTCTATTGTCTTAACTTAAGGAATGATTGCTAGAGTGTACATGTGAAATGTCTTTTATTGTTGTAGTTTCCAGAGCAGGTGTTAGCTTGCTAAATAATGCAGTTTGTTGGCCTGGGAGCTCCAGACTAAGTGTCAAAATGATGTAACGTGAATACTGGGAAAACCTAAGTGTCAAAATGATGTAATTTGGGAGGGCCTTAGCAGAGCTGTTTGTTAGTCAGTTTAAAAACTATTGTTGAGAGAGAGTGACTGTAAGCATTTTGACGTGGACCATCAACCCCAGCACTGCGTATGCTCTTTATGTATGTAAGTAGGATTGTAGCACTTTGTTTTCTCTTAAGAATGGCTAAAGATTCAAAAGTTAGATTAAATGTTTTTCTTTGACATCAGACCTGTCCTACTGTATTATTTTAAGTTTCTGTGTGATCTCTGAACACTTAGATATCTCTGTGGTGTGGTAGTATTGTCTTGTGTTTTAATTATTTATTATTAAATATTTAAAAAAAAAACTTTATTTGTGGCTGGTTTGTGTAGACATAGTAGGCTCTAGAGTACATTGCATATTTATAGAGTATATTGTAATAAGCCACTCTAATAAGCTTTAGACTGAATAGTCACATTACCAATTGGATAGTAATACTGCACAGTAATAATTGGACACCCTTTTAAGGGCCTTTGGGTAGCTGATAATTATTAGCTGGTGGTGGCAGTAATTACTACCGTATAGTCTGGGTAAAGGGGCCCAGCTAGAGAATCTATGTCAGCCTTTCCCAGGAGTGTCTGTGAAGTTGTATAAATATTTATCTCAAAATGTGTGTGTGTGTCAACTACCTGGTCAGGGACACAAAGCACTGGTTGGACAGAGAGGGTACTGGAGGTTAGCTTGCCAGCTAGGCTGAGATCTGGACCCTATAGCTGTGCCAGTGGGGAGTCTTATTGGGAACATGGGGAGCCAGGGAGCGAACAGCCCTAGACTGACTGTGATCTCTGTGTGCAGTTAAGGGAAATTGAACATTGCTGTGTGTATTTGTTATCCTTTCCTCTTCTATGAGACAACCTCCCTAGTGTTAGTGGTGAAGATTGAGCTTCCTTGATTGCTGGGCCAGGGCATGATCAAACAATGCTTGAGAGGGTTAGGTCTATCTAAGGGTACCTCACCCCATTCTCTGTCTTGAGAGCCCATCTGCATTGGCATTACTTCTCCCACTGTGGTGCTGCACTGACATATCATATGCTTGCAACCCCAGGCTCCATCTTAGCAACTTGACATTTTGCTGACTGGCTCTGTTTAATCATGTTTGAGGGTTGTGATCTGTCATTACAGTGAATTTTCTTCTATACAGATAAGGTTGAAGTTTCTGCAATGCCCACACTACAGCTAGACATTCCTTTACTACAGCTGCATAGCATTCATCCCTGGGTTGGAGTCTATGACTGAGATAAACCACTGGGTGCTCTCCCCCCTCTGAAGAAATCTGGCTAAGTAGAGCCCCTACCACATGGTTCAAAGCATCCACTTGCACAACAATTTTTTTTCTATAATCTAGACTGACTAACACAAGGTGTCCTCCCAAAGCTTATTTAAGCTTCTGGAATGCCTGTTCACATGCTGGAGTCCACACTACCTTATCTGGTCTGTTCTTCCTTGTCAGGTCTGTGAGGGGAACAGCTATGGTACTATAACTGGGGATGAATTTTCTGTAGTACCCTGCTTTCCCTAAGAATGCCCTCGCCTGCTTTTTGGTAACAGGTGCAGGCCATGCTTGAATAGCTTCCACTTTGGCAGGTTCTGGCCTTATATTACCACTCCCCACTCTATGTCCTAGATAGGAGATCTCTGCCATACCCACCTGACATTTGCTTGGCTTAATGGTCAACCCTGCCTTCTGTAGTCTGCCCAGCACCTCCCTGACATACTGAAGGTGCTCTGGCCAGGAATGGCTATAGATGGCAATATCATCTAGGTAAGCAAGGGCAAATCCTCCTGCTCCTGCTAGGATACTATCCACCAGCCTCTGGAAAGTTGCTGCTGCATTCTTCATCCCAAAGGGCATCTTTGTGACCTGATACAAGCCAAAAGGAGTCATAAAGGCTGACTTCTCTCTAACACTGTGAGTCAAGGGCATCTGCCAGTAACCCTTGGTAAGATCAATGGTTGTAAGATACTTAACCCCACGCAGCTGCTCTGGGGCCTCATCTGTCCTAGGCATGGGGTGAGCATCTGACTCTGTGTGACTATTTAATTTCCTGTAATCCACACAGAACCTGGTGCTGCCATCCTTCTTTCGCACCAACACCACTGGCGAGGCCCAGGGACTGTTGGACCCTTGAATCATCCCGAGTTCCAGCATCTCCTGTATCTCTTCCCTCAGAGTCTGTTTGACTCTCTCAGGCACCCTATAAGGGGCCTGCCTAATAGGCCTTTGGGGTCCTGTATTCACCTGGTGCTGCACCAGGTTGGTGTACCCTCATTTCCCAGTGAACACGTCCCCAAAATCCTGTAACACTGCTCAGATTTCTCGAACCTGGGTAGGAGATAGCTGCTGGGACATTGTTAACCCTTCCACTCAGGTGTCAGCCCAAACCTCACAGAGGAGATCAGTCCCCAGATCTCCCTCAGACTCCTCCTGCAATCCACTGCAAATGCTCAGCACAAGGGCCTCCCTATCATGGTAAGGTTTCATCATGTGAACATGGTACAATTTGTGCCCCTGCTGTCTGCCTAGCACTTCCACCATGTAGTTAACATCACTTACCTTTCTTACCACTTTGTAGGGTCCCTCCCAAGCTGCTTGCAGCTTGTTGTGTCTGACAGGAATGAGAAGCATTACCTGCTGCCCCACAGCATATTCCCTAGCTCAAGCATCTCTGTCATACCACACCTTTTTCTGTTTTTGGGCTTCTGCCAGGTTCTCCTGCGCCAAGCACATGAGTTCCCCTGAGCCTTGTCCTGAGGTCTAGGATGTATGCCACAACAGACTCCTTGTGAGACTCACATTCACCTTCCCACTCATTTCAAATTAAATCTAGAGGTCCCCTCACCCTATGCACATACAGCAACTCCAAGGGTGAAAAACCTGTGGATTCCTGGGGAACTTCTATGCAAGCAAGCAACAGATGGGGCAAATATTTGTCCCACTCCCTCTTAAACTGATCTGCAAATGCCCGTAGCATGGACTTGATTGTAGAGTTTAACCTCTTAACAAGACCATTATTCTGGGGATGGTAGGGGGTGGACTTCATGTGCTTCACCCCACAGGACATCCACAGACAAGCCAGCAGGTCTGACATGAAATTGGCACCTCAGTCAGTCAGTATTTCTTTTGGGAAGCCCACCCTGCTGAAAATCTCTAACAAAGCATTTGCCACCTTCTCTGCCTCAATGGAGGACAAAGCCACTGCCTCAAGGTATCGTGTAGCATAATCCACTACCACTAGTATATACTTTTTCCCTGTGGAACATAGGGTACTCAGAGGACCCACAATATCCATAGCTACCCCCTGAAATGGCTCCTCAATCACAGGCAAAGGCATCAAAGGAGCTCTCACCTTGTCTCCTGCCTTGCCTACCTTTTGGCACTACTCACAGGTCCTACAGTACCCTGTTACATCTCTGGAAATTCCAGGCCAATAGAAGTTTTGCATAATATGCCTCTTTGTACGTTTTATGCCCTTATGACCTGCAAAGGGAATATCATGGGCTATGGATAGAAGTGCCAGATGGTAGGCTCTAGGCACTACCAACTGCTGTACTCTCTCACCTTCTAGCCCTCTCTCAGGGGTCCACTCTCTGTACAGTAACCCTTTGTCCCAGTATACAGATTCCCCCTTCCCTTGAGAATCAGGTGCCTCCCTAGCTACCTGCCTCAGGCCTTGCAATGTAGGGTCTGAGAGCTGAGCCTGTCTCAACTCTCTCCTTGTAAACCTTCCCAGCTCCCCTTCCACAGGGAGTCTGGCATCCTCTAACAGTGGTGCCTCCCTGTTAGCCTGGGTACTACTACTCACTTCTACCTTTGCAGTTACCCTGTCCAAGGGAACATCAGTACCCACAAGCAGCTGTGGCTCACCTTCAGTCTCACTGCTACAGCATAGCTCCTTCCCTGAACTAATCACCTAAGCAGTCCTGGCTGCAAGTATGCAGGATGTCTGGATCTTCCCCAGGCTACCAGACCCACATGCTTGTCTCCTAGCCTCACTATATATAACTGCATAAGTACATGGTACTGCCTCATCCGAATCCTTCCCTCTCAGGACATCTGCAGGATGGTAGTTCCATACCCCGGTTGTCTCAAGACAACCCACTATTGGCATTTTGTCTTTCCCACTTACTGGCTCCCTCACCTTTTGTTCCCCACCTTGCCTCCATAGATATATGTATGTCACATGCCCCCCTGGTTGCATTCAAAACAGTTAGCCCTAGCTGCTGGGACGTGTACCTGGACTAGTGGCTTCCCCTGCTACTGGTGGATTCTGTTGGGGCAGTTTGTGCTGCCCACCATGTGTTCCTTTAGACCCATGAGCAGTACTGTGGGTCCCCTTCCTGTGCAGGGCTGCCCTGCTGGCCAGGTATAGGTCTCCCTTCTTCCCCAATTCATCTGACGTAGCACATTGTCTATCAGCTAACCAGATCCTCATGTCCTCAGGCAAAGTGCTAAGGGCTTGTTCCCTCACCGAAAGGTCTGCCAGCCCTTCAAAAGTGGTGACCTGACATCCACTCACCCAGCTATGAAAATAAGTGCTCAGTTCAGCAACATATTCACATACATTTTCATCTGCCTTGTGACTATGCTCACGATACTTTTTCCTATACATTTCAGGTGTTAGCTTAAAGCATTTTAACAGACATATTTTACAGCAGTATGATCAAAACAGACAGATTCAGGCATTTGTGATATACAAGTTACAGCTTCCCCATGGAGTAAGGGGGTTAGGAACCGTACCCAAAGCCTTTGGTCCACACTATGCTGTTTGCATACCCTTTCAAACATGTGAATGAAACTATCAAAAGTTTCCCCCTCTTCAAATTGCATAACAAATTTACTGAGTTGTTGTGCTTCTGGAGTCCAATTACTCCCTTCCCCATTACCTCCATGACTCTGGCAAAGTGTCAGTATTTCCCTCTCATGCTTCCTCTGACACTCTTTTTCTTCGGGTTCTATCTCCAAACATCTGGTCTCCAACTCAAGTCTCTTTAGCTCCAGCTGGATTTTTAAGTCCACTGCAGAAAGGTTGAGCTGTCCATTCTCCAGGGATATTGTATTTCCACTGCCAATCTGATTGTCCTTTGCAGAAAGGTTGAGCTGTCCATTCTCTGAGGATATTGTATCTCCACTGCCAGTCTGATTGTCCTCCTGGATGCCGTTTTCTGATGCAGGTGTAACCAAGGCTGCAATCGGGTCTGCCTCAGCCAGGTTTCCATGCACCAGTCCCCTAGCCTGGCACATCTCCACCAGGTGGCTCCTTGTCAGCTTTCCATACTCCTATGCTGACATGCTGCCTGCTCACCCTGACTAACTAAGCTAACAAAAGAAATAAAACAATTGTGATCTGAACTCTGAGTATGCACTGCTTGGCTGATTTAGAGTACTAAACACCTCCGGAGATCACTGTACATAAGCTACAGGATTCAATCTACCCACACCACTACAAGCCAATTAGTATTTGCCAACTAATTAATATGTGATGTGGATATCCCACCACTGCCAAACAGATATGTGAGGATATCTTATCTAAACCACTGCCACCAGATATATGACGACCATGCCCTGGCCTAGCAATCAAGGAGCCTCAATCCTCACCACTAACACCAGGGACATTAACTCACAGAAGAGGAAAGGATAGCAAATACACACAGCAAAGTACAATTTCTTTTAAGTGCACACAGAGATCACAGTCAGTCTGGGGTTGGTAGCGCCCTTCGCTCCAGGTCCCCAATAGGACACCCCACTGGCACAGCTATAGGGTCCAGATCTCAGCCTAGCTGGCAAGCTAACCTCCAGTACCCTCTCGTTCCAACCAGTGCTTTGTGTCCCTGCCCAGGTAGCTGACACATACCCACACTTTGAGATAAGCATTTATACAACTTCACAGACACTCCTGGGAAAGGCTGACATAGATTCTTTAGCTGGGCCCCTTTACCCAGACTATATGATAGTAATCATTTCCACCACCAGTTAATAATTATCAGCTACCCAAAGGCCCTTAAAAGGGTGTCCAATTATTACTGTGTAATATTATTATCCAATTGGTAATGTGACTAGTCAGTCTAAGGCTTATTACAATAAATGCAATGTGCTCTAGAGCCTACTGTCTCTACACAAACCAGCCACAGATAACGATTTTTAAATTATTTAATAATAAATAATTAAAACACAAGACAATAGTACTACACCACAGAGAGATCACATGGAAACTTAAAATAATACAGGAGGACAGGTCTGATGTCAAAGAAAACACTTAATCTAACTTTCGAATCTTTAGCTATTCTTAAGAGAAAACACAGTGCTACAATCCTACTTACATACATTTAGAGCATAAGCAGTGCTGGAGTTGATGTTCCAAGACAAAATGCTTATAGTCTCTCTCTCTCTCTCTCTCGCTCTCTCAACAATAGTTTTTAAACTCACTAACAAACAGCTCTGCTAAGGCCTTCCCAAATTACATCATTTTGACACTTAAGTTTTCCCAGTATTCACATTACATAATTTTGACACTTAGTCTGGAGCTCCCAGGCCAATAAACTGCATTATTTAACAAGCTAACACCTGCTCAGGAAACTACAACAATAAAAGACATTTCACATGTGCACTCTAGCAATCATTCCTTAAGTTAAGACAATAGAAAGAATGTGTTCAGCCAGCCGGTTTGGCACCACCATTTAGATAATTGTAATTTCAAAGAACATTTGAAATGCTTGGCTTGGTTTTCCTTACAGCAGATGGCAATGTTGCAACAATCTTGAAGTTCACATTTTACAGTGTTTTTTTTTTCATTTAAGAACACAAGCCTGTATTTTTCACCCATCTTTCCCCAATCTTCACACCAGGCATGGTGCATGAGGTCATTGAAAGTACAGTTAGTTCATGTCTCAGCTGGATGGAGGACATGCTCACCAGAATCTTTGAGAAAAGAAAACATCAAGCATTCCCACCCAAAGATCAGAAAGGGGACAGTGATGACAGTTCTGAGGGTGAAGACTAGATTCTCATTGTCCCCATGCTTGATGGGCATGGGTATCTGATGTCCCCTCCCTATCTACAGTTATGGTGCCCCTGAACCTTATGTGTCCCTCACCATCCTTCTCTCTGTCTTGTTTGTCCTGTTTGCAAACACTTCTTCACCTACTCCCCTTACCTGACTCTGACATGCCTACATCCCTTACCCAACATTCACCTCTTCCTGAAATAAAATAATAAAATAGGGCACCGGTCTCATAAAAAAATATATATCATCCCATATGTAGCTGTTGACTTTATATGTGTCTTCTCAACAAACTTGATTTTATCCAACTGGCCATACAACATTATTGCATTGTTGTCAGCCATCTTTGTTTGACAGCCCAAATTCATTCAACACTCTATCCGTGTTTATTTTACACTGCTGAAGAAGTGGATAGCTATGGTTATTTCCCAATTCCCTCTTGAACATTCCTATATTTCTTTCCCTTTGTTCTTCCCCCTGCTTGCCCCCCATTTCACCACTTTCTTATCTACCCCATTTTCATACTTTTAATCTGATCAAAAAATAGAATCACACACTACACATATAAATAATAAATCCCTAATGAAGCCCTACAATTTTTGCCCCTCCTTTTGCATGGAGTTTGGCATCAAGCAACAATACCAAGCGATAGTGAATGGCTCTTCATGTCCTATGGCATGGTATGGTTACCTAGGTACAATGCTGCTTAAACCTACTGCACTAAGAAAACACACAGTTAAAGCAGAATAAAGGCACTCATTTTAAATATGTCCTATAATATTTATTTAGACTGATGAATGTCTGTGTGTATATTATATATATATATATATATATATATATATATATATATATATATATGCAAATTCATACCTGTACCGTTGACATAAATCAATTGAGGAGTGTTTTTATACAGTACTTCACTGCAGTCATTCAGTCTCACATTTCCAGAAATTATTACATGTAATTATTTAATTGCATCCTGAATACATATGTTAAAAAATTAGATTAAGCTGCATTTGAACCCTGTATCATCTATGCTCAAAATAAAAGCTTACTTTTGTTACACCTGCTGCCACAGAAAGAGCTAGGCCACAAGTGTTTTTATTATACTCAGTTCTGTCCATAGTGCTGACTGGTGTGTCTCTGCGCTTAGTGTGTTTGTATGGAGGAAGATAAACCAATATAACTATTAGCAGAATTATTGGAATATAAATGGCAAATAATCCTGGATGTGACAACCCCACCAGGTTTGAATGAATATATTTCTCTAAAACCTGTTTTAAAAGATAGGGCTAATAGAATTTAGCATAAACAGGTGATTACAAGGTATTTTTATACCCTTATATGCTTTATTCAATTTGCTACTAACAACATTAATATTTTATATATTTTTTTATTATTTTGCATTTATTATCAATATCTTTTATGTGATTTTTGTTTGATTGAGAAATGTAACTTTATATATTGTAGGAAAGATGTTTTACATATTAGTTTTAACAGCAAGTTTTGGTATTATTATTATTCTTCACTGGGCGTGGACACATTCGGGGTGTAAATTTGTGTAGCAATTATCTAATTGTCTAATTAATTTTTATTGGATGTTTGAGTAATTGCTTGGGTATTTAATGTATGGTATGAATTATTTTCACTTACTCTGAAGAAGCTCTTTGTAATGGTGAAAGCGCTTAGCAAGTGAATTTGGATGTACATGGATTAAAACTTAAAACTTATGCCTTGTGCTTTGGATGTGGTTCTTCTTTTGTTTTTTTACTAGTTCTGTACCCTGTGGGTATTCAGTTTGTGGTATTTGTCTTTTAAAGTATACCTGCACATTGAGACCACACCAGGAAATACAAAATCCATACTTTGTACACCACTCTCATCATAGAATATGTTACCCATATCATATAATGATGATGACATCATCTATAAGAGCCACTATGACAAGGAAAAAATACTTCAGGGATTGTGCAAACATTAATTACTGTGTTCTGTGGATGGTAACAAAAAATATGTGCCTGTGGATTAAATTGCCAGAACAGCCACATTATGTGTGTGTATCTATAAATGTTTAAGTGCGCATGTATAGTCAGATGGACATCAGTCTGTATTCTACTATTATAAATCTAACCCATGAAGAAGTAATATCTGGACAGTGATATATGGTTACCCAGCTATTTCATACAGGCCTCCCAACATCTTCTCTCAACCATCCAATGATGATGTCTTCCACAATATATTATCCAGCAACAGTATAAAAGTCACACTTTTGCAGTGGTGCTTGCATCAGGTACTGCGTTCTCTAGCTGGTGCAACTAGTTAGGTACGGGTTCTAATTTTACTGTAGTCAATGTGTGTGTGTGTGTGTGTGTGTGCGTGTTTGTGTGTGTGTGTGTGTGTGTGTGTGTGTGTGTGTGTGTGTGTGTGTGTGTGTGTGTGTGTGTGTGTGTAGTCAGAAAAGCATGAGTTTGTACATTACTTGCAGCAATCCAGGCCCATGGAGAACAATTATTTTAACAATTTTATCACAATAAGAAGCTGTCTGGTTTGACTCTCAGCTAGAGCGTCTTCTGCGTAGAGACATGTGTGAATGGTGTATCTTCATTGAAGGTTGTGTGTCAGGGCTGGTAACTCAGTACGTAAAAAGCAACTGCCAATCATTAGCGGACCGGAGTTCCTCTGTGGCGACCCCTGACCGGGAAAAGCTGAAGGACACAACAACATATGCCTACACATCCATTTCATACAGGCCTCCCAACATCTTCTCTCGAGCATTCATTGATGATGTTCTCCACTATAAATTGTCCAGCAGCAGTGTAAAAGTCAGAATTGTGCTGGTGCACTTGCATTAATTATGAGTTCTTTAGTTGGTGTAACTACTTGGGTAAGGGTTTTAATCTCACTGCAGTAATCTGGTGTGTGTGTGTGTGTGTGTGTGTGTGTGTGTGTGTGTGTGTGTGTGTGTGTGTGTGTGTGTGTGTGTGTGTGTAGTCAGAAGAACATAAATCTGCATCCTACTATCAGCAATCCACTCCCATGGAGAACAAATATTTTGACAGTCATATGTGCCTATACATCTGTTTCATACATGCCTCCCAACATCTTCTCTCAAACATCCAGTTATTATGTCTTCCACTATAAACTGTCCAGCATCAGTGCAAAAGTCAGTCTTGTGCTGTGGTGCTTGTATTAAGTACTATGTTTTGTAGATAGGTAGGGGTTCTAGTCTCACTGTGATCAACTGATATGCATGTTCATTTGAAAATCAGGATGGTATCAATTTTAGAATTGCATGTGAGTCCACAGCTATGTCAGACATTCCTCCAACATCTTTCTGTAACATACACTGATGATGTCACCCTGTATAAAGTGCACTCTGACATTATTTAAGTCAAACTTTTCTATGGCAGTAACATTAAGTACTATATTCTCCAGCTTCTGTAACTAACTATTTAGAGGTTCTACTCTGACAGCAGGCAACTTGAGCGTGTATCCATTCAAAATTTTTTTCTGAGACAATTTTACACCAAAATGTGACTCCACATCCATGTCAGACACTTATCCCAACATGTTCTTCTTAGCATACAATGATGCTATCATGCTCCATAAAGTGCAACATGACAGTGCTAAAGTCAGACATATGTGGTTGTGTACTGTTACACAGTATGAAATTCAGCTTCTATACCTACACTGGTGTAATGTACAAATCAGACCCATCTACTGCTGTATGTGTGGTTGGTGACACATTGCAATCATTGTATGATGCTTTGATTCACTTTTCATTTCAATACCACTTAAAAAAATTCTTTAACATAACCTCATGCATCCAACATCCCCATTTTCCCCTCTGGCCACATGACATCCTTCCTGCAGAGGAGTGGACAATGTCCTTGTGTCAAAGATACATACACACATCATAAAGCAGAGTCTTTCCATGAGCATCTGCAAACCATTGTATGTGTGATTGCTAATTTTGCCATAGGGTGGTACACATGTCATGTATGGAGAGAGGCACTATGTAATGCAATCAAGAAATATACATATGCACACATAGCCTTCCTGTCTTCCATCATATAGATATAGTGAGTTTGCATTAAATGTTAAAATAATGTCTAGGATTTTATGTGATGTTGACCATTAGCTTAGTAATGGCCTATGACCCTATATACATTTCACATGTCAATGTTGCAGTCATTGACGTGCTATGTTGAGGTATTGATGTACAGTATGCCTACAAGAGTGTATTACAATTTGTGATGCAAGGCAAAGTACTGATGGGTGCTTTTGTCATTTCATTACATGTTCCTTGTATAACAGCTGTTGTAATATGCCTCCTGAGAACTGTTGATATGGGGTTGATACTATGTATAGTGTTGGTTTATTAAGGCATGTGTTGTTGTAGTGGAGCAGATAAACATTCTACGCAGTTCTCATTCAAACATCACATTGACACTTGCAGTCTGGCACAGGTGTGCATATGCATACCTACCATCTTTAAATGCTCTGTGACATACATAAATATAACATCATACTGATTACATGGGCACATAAGTCTTGTTTCATCCACGTGTTGTAATGCTGTGATATACACAAAAATATCACATGTTTTGATTCAACTGCAACCTTGTGGAATTCATTGTATGTGCAATTGTATTACTATTCCCAATGATTACTGAGGTGGTCAGCAGCACCATTGTGTGACTATCAGCATTTCTGAGAGTAAATGTTCTGCACGAGCCACAACCAACTCATTTGTAGTGTGTCCTTATATGGCATGAGGCCGCTCACACACAGCTTTTTCATGAAACACATAGCAGCATACGTTCTGCAATTGATGTAATTATGTGAGATTGGTACAGCTGTATGAGTACGTGAATGGTATCACTGAGTGGCATGTGATGCATAACCAAGATTGTATTTGGAGGTGGTGTCACAAATCATTTATTTAAATAAGTGTGAAATGTTAAGTAGAATACACAACTAAGCACAGAGCTGTTTGTGGATACCATCAACCACACTCAACTGGAAAAAATATACAATCTTCTAGCTGACAGTTTGACTCACACTTCATTCCCCTGTCACCACTGGTCATCAGCCAAAGTATACATGCAAACATTACTCAGTTTATATTCTCAGGAGAACAGCTCATTTGTGTGGCCTCCAAGGCTAAAAACACAGAATCAAAGGGCCCCTGACAACATCCCAGGTTGCCTATAGTGTGACTTAAAACCTGTCCAAGCAGACACAATTGGATCCTAACTTAAACATAGCCTCCACACAGTCTATGTTCTTGCAGAAGAGTGTACAGTAACAGCCATCCATCTGAACTGGGAGGGAGGGTGCATCAAATGATGCATGGACTTATAAAGTCATACTCCTGACTGTCCTCATCTGTGAGGCAGACCAATGGTTAATCATGGACCGTATCGAAAAAAACATATGCAATCTCCTGGATGTGTACCAAACCCATGTTTTATTTATTTAGGCTACATCATGTCTGTTAAATCTGTTTGATGCCTTTAAGAAGGTTACCAAGAGCATGCACAAGGAAAAGACTATCATCCCATGTTACTTGCCCTGGCCAAGGCATTTGACACAAATTCATTCTTAGGCATTACAGATGAACTCTCTCAAGAAGGCATAAATACCAACATCACCAAGTGGTTAGACAAATGGATCACATACAGTACACAT
Organism: Protopterus annectens; assembly: GCF_019279795.1. Classification (NCBI taxonomy): domain Eukaryota; kingdom Metazoa; phylum Chordata; order Ceratodontiformes; family Protopteridae; genus Protopterus; species Protopterus annectens. The sequence continues at coordinate 542,078,800 of NC_056746.1, forward strand.
AATGTCAAAGTGTATGAAGACACATCTATCTAGTGTCCAGTGACCAGGTCTGTACCTCAGGATTCTGTGCTAGACCCTTTCCTATTCAGTATTTAAGTCTCAGAAGTCAAGACAACCTTACACATCCTTTGTCTACCTAGTTTTGTGGATGACTGCAAATTGTGGACAGTCACCGAATCCATGAATAGTATTGGTATAATGCAGAAAGTATTAACACATACAAGGATTATTGCCACTACTGTAGTCATGTTACTAAAGAGCTTGATTTGGTACCTCCTATTAGTGGCAAAAAATTATATTTAGGACCTCAGTAACATGTAATACAGATAATGTAGTCCACATGTACATTTTGTGTAAAATGTACAGGTTTCTATATAAGAAAAACAAATTGTAAGTTAAAAGATAGGATATGTTCCCACTTAACTGAAATAAGAAGGAATAGAAACGAATTCTTTATATAATCATATTGCATGTAGCAATGAAGGACATATTTTTAAATTTAGGGTGATGCAGAAAATATTTAAAAATGAATGTGGTAGCAATTTAGTTACATTGACAGAGGTAACTGAATATAAGTAGATAAATTATTTTAGAGCGGATTATGAACCTGGTCTGAATTCTGAAAATGGTATAAAACCAGTCTTAGAAATGATACAAATGAATTTTTAATATCTGTATGTTAATATATGTATACTTTTATAATCTGGACAAAGTATACATGTTTTTAATATCACTTTAAGTATATCTGAATTTACATTTGTTCTAAATGTTTTTATTAGTTAATTATCTGCTTAATGAATGCAATTAGCTGGCTTATTACATGTGTATATATTTATCTGATTTTGAATTTTGTTCTGTTTGATGCACTGAGGAAGAGTTTTATGCTTGAAAGCTTTGCTTATTAAAATTGTTATACCGAGTAGCAGTTATTCTCCATTTCCTTTGTTGGTTTTGCTTCACGTTTATCAGATCATTTGGCTGGTTTTCTAAGTTGTTTCTTGTGAATGATTGTTGCCAGAGCCATAGAGGCACAGTAGATGAACAAAATCGTAATTATTTCCTTTATGAAAACAAACACACAAGCTAATTATAATATTACAGCACATCTCTATGAGCAGACCAAATGGTACGTGAGTTGGGTACTCAGATAGATAGTAAGCAGAACTTCCACCAGCAGGTGCCCACAGTGGTGACAAATCCATTGTAAGAAGCACAACTCCACATCAGAGGACATTATAATCCCATTACTTTCAGCCATCATCACACCAATAACTGAGTACAATGCACCATTTAGCATTTACCTCACCACACATCTTCCAGGGATGATTTGCTCAAGTGCATCACTTTTGCCACAGTGAGATCCCACACATCTTATCAGCCATGCATAAGTATTCTTTGTGATGCATAACCATTAGGAGATGACAGTACAGGACTCACTTCAAGGTATTATACAAGATTCATGTGTGAGACGTATTCCTGTTATGCACCCAGTAAATACATAGCTTATTGACAGCATTGATACCATGGGTTACATTCTTGCATGTGTGGACTGTGGCATTTATATGTCATGCAAACCTCTCAACTAACCAGGATTGCTTATAATGTAAAGTACAGGTGTAACACTGTCCCTCTTAATACCTCTAGAAAGTGGTGAACTTAGAGGACGATGTGCTTGATTATGCTTATAGATTACTGAATAATCATTACAGTTGTACATGTATTTTCATGCAGAACAATGTATAGTAAGTCACAATCACATATTTTATATGAATGACACAGATTATTGGTGGTATTATTATATTGCCCATGTTTGTGCATACTTCTGTCTACTGCTGTCCAGGAGCCTGTTGCTATGTGCCCTGATTAGTTGAGACGTATGCCGGCATAACATTCATATTCCAGCAACTCATTTTTCACATCATCACAATATGCACAAGTCCCCTATTGTATATACTGCCCTTGATAAATGTCCTCTCCATTGATCATTTCAGAGTTCTTATATCACAAGCAATCATCTCCATTGATATGTGTAGCCATGTGATGATATGACTATATCCACACAGGAAGTATAAACAGCAGTACATACTATACTCTATGTGCATATGTTATTAATGTCCATGCTACACCTGTCTTGTCTTTGTGGTGTATGTACATTGACATGCCCTTATCTGGTATACATTACTATGCTTCACTTGACCTCTTCCAATTTCTTCATTCCTACTATTCATGTGTGTGGTCCTTTTCAATATACACACTTAAAACGCGTATATAACAAAAACAAACTGAAGTAACTTGAAATCTGAGAAAAGCAAAACGAATAGCACACCAGTGATAAGAATGGTTAAAATGGTTTAATCATGTAAAGTGCTTTTCGTTTGTGCTATCGGCAAACTTCTTCAGTGTTTAAAAATTGGCAACTTTTAACTGGCCAGGGGTCATTAGGTGTAATCTTTTTTCAGCTGCCCCAAGTTATATATAAAAGGGGGAAAATTTTGAAAAATTGGCTTGATTGTAAGAATGGGGTTCAACAAATGGTTAGAAACCCGGAGATGATGATATGTGGTGCATGCAATTATTGCACTTATATGGAGATTGGTAAAGTATTTAGCATTAGGAATAGAACATATGCGTTAAAATAAGAAACTCACATGCAACTCCAAGTCTATAGTATGCATAGCTTTGTGTCAATCATGTTTTGGGTTTTATGTCGGAAAAACAGACCGGAAAATGAAAGAGAGGGTATACAAGCATTTATACAGTATAAGGAAAAACAAGTTAGATAATGCTTTAGCTAAACACGTAACTGAAAATCCAACACACTTTTTTAAATTTAAAGCAATAGACCAGATCCAACATGACCCAAGCGTCAGACAGCATGCATCCACCACATACTTTCCAGGGTATAGTGAAGAGTCAATTTACAAGGATCTTGAGACTATGCAAAAATAAATGTGATTTGATAGATGAAGTAAGAAAAATGGAGCTTCTATTTAAAGATAGAGGCTATAATATGGACATGGTCAGAAGAATAAGACAGGAAGTCATTGGGGATATGATACCTGAGAGCAAGGGCGACGTACAATTGTTAGATATACCAATATATACAGCTAAGAGAGGTTACATTGAACATGATACATATAATTATAAGGTGAATTATATGATCAAGTATACTAGTGATGTGGAAAGGATAAGACATGTAGTGAGAAAGAACTGGAATGTCTTAACCATCAGTGAACAAGTTAAAGATGTTGTAGGAGCAACACCCAGATTCTGCTATAGGAATAGTGATAACCTCAAGATGTTATTATGTAATGACAAACAAGTTACTAGTATGACAAAACCCAATAAATTATTATTGGGAGACATTATAAGTAAGGGCACATACCCTTGTCTTCACTGCCCTAGGTGTAGTTATCTTAGCAGGACACAAGTCTACCAGCATCCTTATATGGATTATGTTTTTAGACCTACTCATTATGCTGATTGTAATACGAAAAATGTGGTCTACTTAGCTACCTGCTCCCTTTGTCCAGCCTTCTATGTAGGTTTAACGAAAAGAAGGCTAAGGGATCGTATCTATGACCACCAACATGATATCCTTAGACAGGAAGAGACCAATACATTAGCCAGGCACGCTAAAGAACATCACATGCACTCTTTTACTTTTAGAGTTCTACAAGTAGTGACAGTGAGTACGAGGGGGGGTGACACTGACAATAATTTAGCGAAAGCTGAGCTTTATTGGATCCTGAGGCTAGCGGCACATTTATCACCGGGGTTGAACAGTAGTATCTCTTTGAAACCTATACTAACAGGAAGAAGATAGTATTTACACCACTCAGTTAGTATAGGGACTTCATATGTTATATATTTTTTAGGTGAATCCATCAGAGTTTTAATTTTATAACAGCAGATGGTGACACCTGCTCTAAATTTCACCATGTTTTTGTATTATGAATATATACTGATATTAACTTTGACTACTTTTGTCATTTCAATGACTTGTTCTGCAAATATACTAAACCATGTCTCTGTCTTAAATTAAGCCTGCACAAATAATATTTATTTGATGACAACTCTTGTTACTAACAGTATAATAATACTTCTTTCATCTATATATATTCAATAGTACTTAGCTGTTATAATAAGTCTATATGTGCAGGTTTTGAGTTTTGAAGTTTCTTGTACATTTTCATATTTTGTGCTTAACTCTTCTTACAATATGAACATATGTGTTTGCCTCTCTATTTATGACTATTTTCATTACAAGAAGTTGAGACAAGAAATGAGACTTAGATAAATGAAACGAGTTTTAGGACCCTGAGGCATACCTTTACACACAGTCCAGCAGTGACGCTGTTCAAGCTAGCAAGAGTGTGAGGTCTACAATGCAAACTGACTCAGGAATTGCTTCTTAAGTAATATAAACTTGTTTGCAATGGGTATTCTAAGATCTGAGAGTAAATGATGGACCAGATCTTCACTTTGAAGTAAGTTAATAGGACATTATGGTTTTTAAAAAATGACAGAAATACTGTTTTTCTAATCGGAATGTTTTAATGTACTTGAACGAGTCGTTTTTATGGTTGTTTACTGTACATGAATGTCGATTAAGATTTTAGGACTCTATTGATATGTTGAGTTATTTAGCAATGCGAAATGTTTGTTTTAAATATTTAAATATTTATGATGTGTTTTTCTGAGTCACATCGGTGCATGGAGAATGTGAATATGTGCAGGGTTGCTTTATTCATTGAGTTGATTTGGAGTATTTCAATACACTGCTGGTTATTGGCCATGACTGATTAATGCATTAATTTACAATTATACTAATTAATTATGCTAATGAGCCCGCCAAAATGTATTATTTAAAAGTGAATGAATTCTTGTGAGTGTATCTGATGAAGCGTAGCTTGCACTACGTGAAAGCGCTTATCCATTCTTTTATTTTACAATAAATAATCATTGTTCTACGTGGTGACTGTCATCTGGATTTTTTAAGTTGGAGATACTTCATCTATTTTTAAGGCATTTCGTGGTGTTTGCTCTCACTCTCGTACTTACATGACCCAAGAGGTGGTCCAGTTAGCTTGTTAGTGGAAAGGTTGGAACTTTTGTGGCAGTTGCGTTTAAATGCTAGAACATACCCAGGGTTGAATGAGATGTGTTCAATCCAATGTATTTTAAAATTGAAAAGTTTGGATCGATAAATAGAAACAACATGAAGCTAAAATATTTAACAAAGACTGAATGACTTCTTTTATTCTGTATTGTAGATGTATGTATTTTAAGGTAAATGGATCTATTTTTAAGTTTATGTGGTTGTTCATTGTTATAGTATATTTTGCATTAGAGGCAGTTTATAAAAAATAGGGAGGTGGCATTAATTGTTTCATTGATGTGATTGGATGAACTTAACACACGGGTTGTATTTAAGTTGAAACTTTTTACAAATGGTTTTATCTGAAGAAGTTTTGTAACCTTATAAGACAAAAAGCGCTTAATAAACATTTGTGAGAAAGAACGGTGGACTTTTCTACTTCTGCCTTCAGTAGTTTTTTTGTGGTTTCCATTGTTTTTTGAGTCTGTGAGTTTGGAATACCTATCAACCTCTTACTGAAAGAAATCTGGACAAAGACATAAATAATGGGGAGACAAAGGCCCAAAATAGGGGCAGATTTTTAATATTGCTTTTCAGACTTAGAAAGTGGATAGTATAATAGGTTATACAGTAGCATGAATTCTCTAAAGACCATGACATTTGAAACTTAAATGTCTGTCATCCGTTTCTGACTTCACTCTGCAAATACATGCCAATGATTTGCAAGAAAAGCAAAAAATGTTATGGGGAAAGATCACAAATATTATACAAAACTGGACATTCTGCACAAATCAGGACAGTTGAGAAGTATGCACCAAATGTATGCAATATTGACTCACATCAGTCCAAAAATCATCCCAGTGATATGGCAAAAGGCCACAAATTTGATATGGAAAATATCTGGACATCCTGGGAATATCTGGACAGTCGAGAGGCATAAATGTGAACTATATAATCCAAGCACAGGACAGGACAGTGTACCTACAGCATAGAATATTGTCATATCCCATTCCTGGCATTCTGTACTGAAGCTGTGTTAATGACCTGTAACAGGACATGGACTGCTATGTAAAATCATCACTCAGGGGAAGTGTGTGTATTGAATAAGGGCACACAGATAAATTGTAGGAATGAGCACAGAGAAAGAGGACAGGTGAAACTTCCTCATGTACAGCAGAGGAAGGCATGTCAATGGAAGATGGTTGTAGCAGAAACACCAATCACACATCTATGTGGTACAGTAGGGATGGTACAGTGAAAATGTGTTTTATGTGACTGTACATAACAATGTAGAGGATATCTTTGTGAGATAAGCATCCTTACATGAGTAATGCAGAAGACATCTATCACACAACTGGGGTAGGGTGCATAGTGTGACGCTGTGCAAACTGATATGCTTGAATATGAGTGTACTCTCAGTGGAGATCTCCCGCAAGGTGGCTGCAGGTAAAGGCTCATGGAAAACATTACAAGAACCAACTACAACCATGGACAATATCAGAATAATACCACCAGCAATCCCATGCCTCTGACATAACATATGTGATTTACAGTGATAAGAGATGAGCCTGCATACACACAATTAAACAACTATTATGATGCTTCCAAACTCTATGAGGGTAACCATGCACACTATCCTGGCACTGTAACATCTTCTGCATGCAACAATATGGACATTACAGCTAGTTGCCTGCTGTGCATGGCATATATATATATATATATATATATATATGGGTCTACTTCATTTGATCGAAAGACCATTTGACCTAAACCCATTTGATCGAAATTTAATTTCATTGAAAACCAGTATTCAAGGCATAAAACTGGGATTTCTCCCCCTCCCCAATGTCCTGCGACCCTGGAGTTGATATATATAGTTACGGGGGATGTGGGGGGTGCAGCCCCCCACATTGGGGTGGGTGGGGTTCACCCCCACCTAGTTTCCTTTAAAAGTAGAAAATAAAACAAAAGGTACACATTTTAAATGAAAATAGGTGGGGGGCTTTGCCCCCCCCAAGTTGGAGGGTTGTGCCCCCACACCCTCCAACTATATATATATATATATATATATATATATATATATATACCAACTCCAGGGCACACGACATTGGGGGGGGGGTAAATCCCTGTTATTTGCCTTGAATACTGGTTTTCTATCAAATGAAATTTCGATCAAATGGGTTTAGATCAAAAGGTCTTTCAATCAAATGAAGTAGACCCATATATATATATATATATATATATATATATATATATATATATATATATATATATACACACACACACACACACACACACACACACACATATATATATATATATATATATATATATATATATATATATATATATATATGGGTCTACTTGTTTTGACCTAACTTTCATTTCACTGACACTCATTTGCCTGACCCCATTTGACTGAAATTTCATTTGCCTGACACTTCATTTCCCTGACACTTCATTTCACTGACAAGTATTATTAGCAAGAAAATGGAATATGCCCCCTTCCCCACTGTAGTGCGACCCTGGAGTTAGAATATATAGTTGGGGGGGTGTGGTGTGTAATATTGCTTAGTAAAAGAAAAGTAAGTGGGGGGCTTCGCCCCCCCCACACCCCCCTCTAACTATATATTCTAACTCCAGGGTCGCACTACAGTGGGGAAGGGGGCATATTCCATTTTCTTGCTAATAATACTTGTCAGTGAAATGAAGTGTCAGGGAAATGAAGTGTCAGGCAAATGAAATTTCAGTCATTTGGTCTCAGTGAAATGGGTGTCAGTCAAATGGGAGTTAGGTCAAAAGAAGTAGACCCATATATATATATATATATATATATATATATATATAGCACAGTCTACACTTTCTTGAATGATATACATGCCATTAATGTTGTCAAACACCTATGGATGTAGTGTGTGCATAAGCAGAACAGATAGCACACACGCATCTGATGTAACAACTTGATGTAAAAGTCATGTATATTCCACAGAAAGAATATCTGGGTATGGCCAATAATCTGTGTGACAGCGCACAGTGGCAAAGGTGACACACTTCAGTTGCACATTACTGGAACATGTGTAGTGAGGTACACGAGGAAGGTTGCATTGTACACAGTTATTGGGGTGATGAAGACTGGGAACCATGAAGGTATTTTGGCCTCTGATGTGCATGTCCTTCATATATCCAGTACTTGTGTTATATTCAAGGGAGCAGTCAGCACTGTGACCACATGCGGGTGGATGAACCACTTACCATCTACCCCAGGACACGGGTCACATACCTAATGGTCTGATTATAGGGTGTGATGTCCACCTTATACTTGGGTGGTGTGTTTTTTTCCTGAATCAACAAATCCTCCATGTGTCATGTTAATGCAGGTGATGTCATGGCTGTGGCAGCAGTTTTTGGTATATGTTTATACTGTCTGTATTATACTAATATCACAGTTAGAGTAAATAACTGCCCACAATCTGTAGTCCTTCAGGCAGCTGTTTGGACACAGCATGTATATGTCATCTATGATGTCCACCACTTAACTAATAGGTAGGAAAGGGCATAGCAGACAGCCCTGAAGTACAAAACTGATCACTGGACCAAAGATATATATCACATCATACATTTCAACATAGTGTGATGCCACGTATGTGATACAATGGTCTACCCATTTGGAAATATAGCTGTTTATGGCCACATATAACAGTGTAAATTGAATACCTCAGTGTGGATTTGTGTCAAATGCCTTGACCTGGACAAGTTCTACAAGAGATACTGCTGTCATCATGCATGCCTTCAATGACCTCTTTGAGGAGATCTATTAGATGTAACAGACATGATGACATGTTGGTTTATCTCATAGTTGAGGGGAGTCAGGATGTCGCTATACATGTATGCATCAGGTGCTGTCCCCCCAAATCAGGTGGATGCATGTTGATGTACACCCTTGTATGGGAACATAGCCCATGTGGAGGACATTTTGAAGTGTGTATTCAACTGTATCAGGAAGGTGTATGTGCTGAGTCATGACATAGTCGATTTGTGATGTTGTCACAGCCCACTGTTTCCATGTGATAGGCCTGGATGAAGGTAAAATAGTGCATACTGCCTATTGTGATCTGGCATAGGGTTTGGACACAGTCCTCTATGCAGGCATCATTGAGAAACTCTCCCAGCTAGAGAGTAAGTAGCCCTTAAGTTACTAGATGGGTAGCCAATTGGCTCACCGACAGAACACATACTGTGAAAGCTAGTGAATCAACCTGTACTAGTAGAGCTGTCACCACTGGCAGACCTGAGGGATCTGTGCTTGCCCCTTTACTGTTTAGATTCTGTTGGCAGGTCATAAAGTATATGGCCTTTGGCTTACCATGTTTGATGATTCTGGCATATTGGGTGCAATCATTGAGTCCACCAATGATAATAACATATTACAGGAGGCACTAACACAGACATTGATTGCTGAAAAAGTCACACAATCTACAACTGAATGCAGAAATCTATCTTTATGTTGTCCTTCTGAAAAGTGGAAGTCCATGTTAATTACAGCATTGACAACAGTACTACTATGCTGAAACCCAGTGATGCAGGCACTGGAAACACATGTGGACAGCAATCTGAACTTCAACCAGCAAGTGTCCACACTGGCATTGAAATCCTATGTTGTACACATCATACATCAAGCCATCATATTAAGATCTTAGGATTGTATAAAAACACTGTACTCAAACTTCATCAGAACATTAATAGAGTATAATGCTCTCTTTTGCATGTACCTCATCAGATAGATACAGCAGCTGGGACAGACCACAGGGCTTTCTCATCAAAAAAACACAGAGCCTACAAAACATGCCATGATATATGTAGATAGGTTGAAAGCCATGTCACTGTTATCTGTATTGTATAAGGTGAGGTGACTTCTGCTTGGCCTTTAGGCCATTCTCTGCTCCTTCCCTGGTGTGAATATTGCATGTCCACAAAACTGATATCGCTGATAACACCAGCAGTGTATGTTGAGAAGAATATAGTAATAACAGTGTTCCACATGCTGGTGTAAAAGGATCTATGTAATGTCATACAACAGCGCAAACACACAGACACATGCACACCCAGTTGTCTGCAGTGAAAATAGAAGCCCTACTTATCTAACTATATAGATTACAGACCTCTGCATTCAAGGCAAGCACCACAGCTCAAGTCTGATTTGGAGTGTCTTGGACAGCACTTTATAGCTGATGACATCAGCAGTGTCTGTTGAGGAGAATATGGTAATAAAAGTGTTCCACATGCTGGTGTAAAAGGCTCTATATAATGTCAAGTAAGAGCACAAACATACACACACACAGTTGTCTACAATGAGAACAGACCCCTTATCTATCTATGTACACAGGCTACAGCCCTTTGCATTTAAGGCAAGCTCATGTCTGTCTTGGAGTGTCTCAGACAACACTTTATAGCTGATTACAGCAGTGGTCTCAGTTGAGAAGAATATGGTAAAAACAGTGTCCCACATGCTGATGTAAAAGGCTCTATGTAATGACAAGCAAGAGCACAAACACACCCACCCATTCATTGGCAGTGAGAATAGATCCCCTACCTATCTAAGTATACAGACTACAGAAATCTGTATTTAAAGCAAATACCACAGCTCAGTACTGGCTTACAGTATCTCAGACAACACTTTACAGCTGATGACATTAGCAGTGTCCATTAAAGAGACTATGGTAATAGCAGTGTTCCACACACTGGTCTAAAATGCTGTCTGTAACATCAAGCAAGAGTGCACACACAGAACACACACATGCACCTAATTGACTGCAGTGAGAAGAAACCCCCTATTTATCTGAGTACACAGAATCCAGAACTCAGTATTGTATACAAGCACCACTGCACAAGTCTGACTTGGAGTGCCTCAGACAACATTTTATAGCTGATGACATCAGCAATGTCTGTTGAGGAGAATTTGTAATAACAGTGTCTCACATGCTAGTGTAAAATGCTGTCTCTAATGTCAGACAAGAGCACACACACACACACACACACACACACACACACACACACACACACACACACACACACACACACACAGCTGACTGCAGTGAGAATAGAGCCCCTGCTTATCTTGGTACAGAGACTACAGAACTCAGTACTGTGTGCAAGCGCCACTGCACAAGTTTGACTTGGAGTGCCTTAGACAACACTTTATAGCTGATGACATCAGCAGTGTATGTTGAAAAGAATATGGCAATAACAGTGTCTCACATGCTGGTGTAAAATTCTGTCTATAATGTCAGGCAAGAGCACGCATGCACACACAGCTGACTGCAGTGAGAATAGAGCCCCTACTTATCTTAGTGCAGAGACTTCAGAACTCAAAACTTTACGCAATCACTACAGCACAAGTCTGACTTTTACAGGAGTGCAGTTCAACTTATAGTGGATGACATCAGCAGGCCATGCAGGAGAGCAGATGTTGACAGTCCTGCATGAAATGGATGTGTAGGCATCTGCAAGTATCAAAATACTGTCATTTCATGGCATTGGAGCAGTAATTGTAGGATACACACTTCTGCTCTTCCATCTAGATGCACACACACACACACACACACAGTTGATTGCAATGAGAATAGAAACTCTATCTAAGTACACAGACTAGAGAACTCAGTACTTTATGCAACTGCCACAGCAAAAGTCTAACTTTTACATGAGTGCAGATCAACTTATAGTGGATGAAATCAGCAGGCCATGTGGGAGAGCAGATGTTTGGAGGCCTGCATGAAATGGATGTGTAAGCATGTGCAAGCATCAAAATACTGCCAATCCATGGCAATGGCGTAGAAACTGTAGGATACACATGTATGCTCTTCTCTCTAGACACACACACACACACACACACACACACACACACACAAACAAACACAATTGCTTGCAGTGAGAACAGAACCCTCTATCTATCTAGGTACACAGATTAAGATCTTAGTACTTTAAGCAAGTGCCACAGCACAAGTCTGACTTTTGGAAGAGTGCAGATCAACTGATAGTGGATGACATCTGCAGACCATGTTGGAGAGAAGATACTGGGATGCCTGCATATGTTCATAGCTTCATAGGCTCATAGGAGGTCACTAGCGTAATGGCTCTAGGGAACCTTGGTGATTGGATGGAAGATAGGAAATTCATCCCAGGGATTATGTTAGTTGCCCTGCTAGACAGGTGTCCAGGGAAGCAAATATTGTGGGAAGAAATAGCCAGGGAATTGTTATGGCTAGGCTTGTATAGGCCCTAGAGCTGATAGCCTAGTACCAACCTATGAACCTATAAACCTAACTGTGTAAAAACACAAGTACGCTTATTGAGCATAGTTAGATGCTCATTGTTATAAGAGTGATTTTGTGAGTAGCATTCACTGGCCCTGTCCATGGGGGACATAGGTGCAACTCCAGGGATGAATTTACAATCACCCATGCAGTTGTCAAGGTTGTGCTTGCATAGGTTCATTGAGGAGCACTGCTTCATACTTAATGAGAGCCTGTTACAGAGGAGTGTCATTCGCTAGGAGATATATCTGTCATCCCAGAATGTTCTGTTTATGTTACAGGATAGGTTGAGATAACTGAAACAATTTATTCTTGTCCCATTTGATTTGCATTTGTCTAGCATTTTCAGTAGGGCAGGGTCTGAGACTGGTCTGTAAGCCAGGCATAGGTCACCTCTCAGCAGCCTGCATGATACTAAGTACAGTGACAGGTCTTCCAGTCTTTCTGTGTATGTCATATTTTGAAGGCCCTAGATTCTCCTAGGCACAAACCTCTGTGTTTTCTCCAGGTGCTGTAGGTGCCTGGTAAGGTACAGCCAGAAGTGAGAATTGTACTCAATTAGTTGTCTGAAAAGGGTAGAGTACAGCAGAGCTATGACCTCCCTGGTCTTGGATGTGATGGCCTTATTTATGAGGTGCACAATGTAGAATGTGTGCCCCACCACTATGGACACATAGTGATTGAAGTGTAGATTGCTATCAACATGTGTTCCCAAGTTTCACAAAATGGTGTTTGAGCTTAGAGGGGTGCTGTATACATCATAATTAGTAGGGGTACTTCATTGCCAAAGGGGACAATAAGCCATTGTTTGTTTTAAGGTTCAGTTTGTGAGTTTGGCATCAATCATTTGTCTGTGTCAGCCCCTTCTGTAATATGATATAATCATTGGGGGACTCTATATGGCTGCATCCAGTTAACAGCCATCTGCAAACGTGGTAAATCACAGGTCATCTACATTTGCCTGGGCTTCAGAGAAATAGTTTTCAAACAACTGAGGGCCCAGTACAGATCCTTGTAATAGTCCACTGGTAAGTGGTAAGTGGTAAGTGGTCTAGTGGTGGAGGTGCATTCCCCATCTTTGAAAGTGTGTGTTCTCTCTGTGAGCCAGTTGGCTATCCATCTAGTAATGTATGGGTTAATTCCCAGATGGGAGATTTTCTCTATTATACATGAATGGGAGATAGTGTTAAAGGCCTTGGACTACTTAGCATAGGTGATATATTCTGTTATCCTTCATCCAGGTCTTTGGGACCATTATCAAAGAGGTTCACTAGGTTTATTTGATAACATCTACCTGTGACAGAACCAGCATGGGACGAGTCAAGTGTGTTGAAAGTCACCTATGTCCCAGTGGATAAGGTCCATACTGATTCCTTCGCTAACCATGCAGATAAGGCTTTTTAGGCTTATGGGTCAATAGTTCTAGTTCTGTATGTCACCAAATTGATGTGCTTTGCATACTACACAACACTGGATATTACTTTCTACAATGTAAGTGATATATGTGTGGGAAAAAAAAGTGCAGTGACACCAGGGTTGCAGTGCTTGGGAGAGTCAACACATGGCTGTATTGTAAATATGTGTCATATTGTTAGATAGGGCCTTACATTTGTTATGTTTCCACATGTAATTTAATGTTACAGGAAATGGACAGTAAACAGAAGGGATACATTTTGTACAGGGACAAGCAGCTGATTTGTGCGACAGTTGAAAATGCGTTCACACATGCGAGATACACATTTCCAATTCTATTTATGTTTGCATGTAGCTGAGCAATGGGCAAATGTGAACTGCACTGCTAAAGCCTGAGAGTTAGTACTGAGTGAGTAAAACACAACTGCTGCTTAAATGATTTGTGCCAGCACATGTTAATGCACTGATACATTTCTTTTTCAGCCTAGATGATAGTGGCTTTGAATCCAGGTCTAGCTAATAATTTTAAATACTTTTAAATAAATACTGTTAAAGTAATGACATAAAGTATTTATAGAACATGTGTTGCTGTGTGTTGGCATAGTGCAGGGGGGTTAAGCAACATAGAGCAAAGGTAACCACAGTATTTTGCCATTGCTGCTCGTCACTGCACATTAGTGTGCGATGCACACCTCTATGAAAGCATAGAGCCCAAACAGTGAAGGAGTCCATGCTTTTTATGCTACTTAAGTGTGATGTGTGTGATTCTATTTTTTGACCAGATTAAAGTGGTGAAAATGAGGTAGATAGAAAAGTGGCAAAATGGGGAGCAAGCAGGGGTAGAACAATGGGAAATCAGTACAGGAATGTGCAGGAGTGAGGAAGGAAAGAACCATAGCTATCCTTTTCTTTAACAGTGTTTACTGAAAATATGTACAGAATATTAACTGAATTTGGCGATCACCTCCACAAACAGGGGTGACCACAATGCAATCATGTTGTATAACCAATTGGACAAAATCAAGTGTATCAAGAAGACATGTGTGCAAAATGGAGAGCTATGCATGGGTTGATTTGTTTTTGTGGGACAGGTGCCCATTTATTTTTTATTTGAGACAGAAATGTTGGGGAAGGGACAACCCAGGCCCATGGCCATCAAGCTTGGAGATAATGAGAACTGAGTCCTCATCCACTGGACTGTCATTAATGTCACCTTACTCCACAGGTGGCTGGTGTGCTTGACGTCTTCTCCTCCTCATTTGGAACATGAGGAAGAACAGCTTCTCCATCCTGTGTAGGAATCCACTAATGGTGCTGTGCATCACCCTACACAACACCATCCCTGGCAACTTGCTGTGGGTGATAAAATCACCACCTTTGCCACTGCTCCCTGAGGGTACCACTGGCCTAGCCAACAGGGCAGGACTATCTCAGGGTACAGGTACTGCAGGGGCAGTAGAGGTGGTGCTGCCAGGTTGGCTCCCAGTTGTGCTAGACATTGCTGCTGGAGCCAGTGGAGCGGGCACAGGCTAATTCACTGGGGATGGCATACCCCACAGAGCTGTGGAGCATTTAGTGATGTGGTACACATGGATGAAATGGACACATTTTGATGACACATAATTAAAAAATAAATAACAAAAATGTATTTTTAAAAAAATAAAATAAAAATAATATAAAGGAGCGATAAAGGTTGGGGTGAGAGAAAAAAAGAGATAAGATTAGTACCATCATACGTTACATGCAATGCATTAATACAGTTATACAAGTCTATTATCTTAAGTTTTACATTTAAGTATACCACCTAACAGAATTACACTCTACTACTGATTGCTGCAAGTAATCCTTGAAATGTGCATATATTGCACATATGCATGTTCCAGTTATACAGATTACAGATTACAGCAGGGCATTTGTGCCATTGATATAAAGGTTTTAATTTAATGTAAGTATCATTGAAAAAATAATATTTTATAGCTGTTAATTGTTGTATTTGAACCCACAGCCTCTGACTACAGTATGATATTGGACTCTTACAATTGGTTTGTGCTACAGACTAATGCATGCATACTTGCTTTTACAGTTGGATATGCATACTCCATTTAATAACACTCTATAAAATACCAAACAAGCTATTTTAACTTTTAATGCTACAGTAACATTTCTCTTATGCTGCATACATACCACTTGCTTCCCTCAGTCTCTCCAATCTAGCCCCGTGGGCCCAGACATTGAACTCCCAATCTCTGGCAGCTGGGGAAAAAAGAACAGAATACCTTTATGCATACCAGTCTTGCCTATATTCAACTTCCTAAGTCTTACAATTACTCTGTTTAGTTGATACTTACACAGCTGTGGGATGTCCACGTCCTACATTCTTCTAACCAACAGTCAAGCGTATCCCTCTTGCTAATCTGTAGGTCATTAAAATGATGCCTACATTGTTGTCCAGTGTGTGGTATTCCATGCTTCAAACTTGTACTGGGACCCAGAATAGTTCCCCTGCAGAAGCCTTTGGCTCCTGGACACCCCACCTCTGTGCCCTAAACCTGGTACCTTACCCATTAACATCAGCCATGTCTACCAGCATACTTAGAGCAATGGAGACTGATGCTTTCCCACCAATTCCAGTTATCACATTTACTGGGATTGTGCACAGCTGAGCAATAAATTTGTGAGATGGTAGGCAGAGAGCAGCAGTACCAAGCAGTGGGGAATGAAATAATTACAATTAGAACCTGACACTTGGCCTTGGTTTGAGGGGTGTCTACTGATGTAGCATGGAAATATATATTGGAAACCGGACAGTAACTGTTAGGTAAGTTTGGTTTGCAGACGTGCACTGGGGACATAAATGTAATGGCCTGACAAATTTGGTTTTACCTTTGCACACTGAGGAAAATTGATTTTTACACTGTGGGATTCAAACCTAGGCATGCAGTACAAAACATTTTCTTCTACAGCATTGATTTTCCATCTTTGCCACAGAAAAGGTGCTGCTCAGACATAGTTAAGAATCATACATAAATGCAGGTGACAGCATGAGCTGTAACACATGTTTGTGTGTGACCTGATAAGGTTATTGGATATAGAAGCAGTTGTGTATGTGTCTTAGGCAAATGGTAATGCCATGCAAGTCCATATAGCAGAATTACAGTTAAAGAAATATAGTACACTGTATACCCTCAGTCATACATCTGATAACACAATAATGGTGTCTCATCGCTCATACATATAATTCATATCAGTTCCACTATCTAAGTGTTAAATGAGAATGAATATAATGGGAAATGTAGCAATAGTAAAAGTGTATGGAATATCCTACATTAAAACACAGGACCATGCTTATGGCAGTCCTTCACTTACACATGTTGCCACAAGAAAGTTGAAATAACAGTTGTCTATGTTTCAGTTCATTGCTATAAACTGCAATGTCACAACAATTAAAAAAGATTGCACACCCTGTACTACTACCTACGATCATCTGTACTTCAGCCCTACATTTATACTTGCTATCACAGGACTAGATATATGACACTCCCTCATTTAATAATCATTCTTAAGGTCTCTCTGTTAACCACTATGTAATTCCACTTAGCAGATTTGAGTTGTTTCCAATAGAACTAATTGAATGTATCTGTTTTCTATTTGTGACTGTCTATATCATGTCTGCTTCCTGAGTGGTCCAGTTGTCCAGTTTACATACTGCAGCCCGTCACACAAATGAGATAAGCACAACCAAGCCCACCATTCATTTTCTCCATTCCTCTGATTGTGCTAAGAGCCTCATTTCTCAAACACTGGCCCACAAAAATAAATAAAAAAAAAAAAAAAAAAAAAAAAAACAAGACAAAAAAGGACAAGCACTTGAAACAATGAAAAGCAGTCTATGATATACATACTAAAAAATGATGGTCCACATGAGATATGTCTACAAAGATCTAGATTTGAACTCTCACTCCAATGAACCTTTAGAACACAGGATTGGTGTCTTATCCCACTTTGTCAAACAAACAGCTTTCCAGCAAGGAACAGAACTCATTCTGCACACAGCCAACTGCAACATCATTGACAGTATTATGAAACCATACAGCTGATATTTGTACATTTATTATATTTGGATGTAGTGCACTTAATGTTCACCCAATCTGTTATGATTATTGCTTGCAAATATATAGTTTTTTGGTCCATCTCTGTGTTCGCTGATCATGCTTTAGATTTCTGACCAGTAATCTGAGACATACAGTGAATAAGACATTCTATATCATTGGCCTTAAAATGTGTGAGGATATTAACTGGAAACAATATCATATGCGGTTGCCAATAAATGAAGGCCAGGTTCGATGTTACTGAACACAACTTGTGAATTGTGTGCTGCTTACTCACATTTCCAGCTTTACATCTAATACTTTGTAGCTCTAACTTAACATACCCACTGGATATAAGGCAGCCTGCAGTGCTATTGTTTTCCTTCTCCCAACCAAAAAATTATTCACAGTTGCAATCCATTAAAAACAAACATTGAGGGAGTGCCTGCAGTATGTTTGGATCTCCTACATGGATACAAGTATTTGGGATTCAGCAATGCAATTCTAATCAGATCACATCCCTTTGTATCTTCACAGTGCTAATAGCCCTGAATCTATACCATATAAAAAGGCAACCATGTAGCTAGGCAAACTAAAGGTGAGGAGCCTTATTTATGTGGAGAAGACTGAACATGCACTATTACTTTGGGGTATATATGCACAGAGGATTACTGAACTTCAGAAGGTATGCCTTTTATCTGTATGCATTATTTAGAAGTACACTGATGTCATGGGCATGTTTGTCAAGGCATTTCACAGGTATACATGATTGTCAATACATGAAAATAGAATACTCTGTGATGAATATGTACACATTTTTCAGGGAATGTTCTTTTGATAGCACTTTTAGCATTTCATAGATGGTTTGTTAGCAACATGTGTCATTTGCCTGTTCTTTTTTTGTGGGGGGGGGGGGAGAGACAAAGCTCTGTTACTGTTATGGCACAAACAAGGATATGTTACTATTGTTACTCTCCTTTTTTGCATCCAGCCTCTTGCTAGTATTTCATATCTCTAGACTGTTTTATGTTTCTCCAGTGGGTGATACTGAGAGCCTATCTTTTCTGATTTATCTGGAAACAATTATTCTGTATTCATGTGATACTTATGAGTCTTATCCTTCTGTTGTCTTTTAGGGCACCTAGGAGTATGCAACCCAGGAATGTCAATCCTTGGAGACCACCTTTCACTGATGCTTAAAATCAGGTGATAGTGGATGCCTTTAGGCAACATGGTGCCTTCCTGCTTGAAATGTGACTGGGAGATATGCATGCAGTATACAAATTTGGTGGAAGATTGTGGATTATGTGAATGCTGTGGGTGGCCACAGCAGGACATATGAACAGGTGCACCATAGTGCCACTGACTGATCACATCTGCATGGAGGAGTGCAGCTGCAGTGGATTATGATCAGATGGTTACTGGGGAGGGTCTGCTATGGAGCCACCACTAACACCAAATGATGAGTTCCTGGCCACTGTCAGGGATCCAGAAAGCTCCCAGGAAGTGTAAACAGCATGTACTGGACATTAGTGCAACAGTGTCAGAGACAGCAAGCAAGTCTCAGGAGGAGGTTCCAGGTAGACTTTGGTATCTCAACAGTTCAATACTGTTGTATAGTAAAACAATTGAAATCAATGTTACTTCTGTATCACAACAATTTTTTGGGGAGGGTTGAAGACTGCTACAGTTAACAACACATTCTGATTGATTAGCTTAGGTTGGAGTTGTCAGCCAAGTTCTTGTTGAAAATATAGTTAATAGACATATAAAGGGATAAAAGTATTAATCCCATTTTACTGTTAATTGTGATGATGTTTCCCTTACCTTTCGCTTAACTTCTTCCAGGGCTATCTGGCTTGCAGAGGAGAATCTCATCTCCATATGGTAAACCAAACAATTTTATGTCAGTACTCCTGAGCAAGTTAAAGAAATATTTTAGTGTGTGATGTTGATATCAGGCCTGTTGTGTGTATTGCTGTACTGTCTGTAACAGTGGCAGCACTGTTAGTTTGCTAGCATGTATTCAATTATAATAGTGTAGGTATTAATTTTTTTCCTGTGTTGTTGCTTTTTATCACAGGTGATCCTGACAGTGGAAGTGTGGAACCTCTGCCACCTGGTATCAGTGTATCAGCAGATTCTGATGATGATGGTGGGCAAACAAGGGCACAGTCAGGGGGAAGCAGATGTTTATTTATTTTATTTTACATTTGTTAACCGGGATAGTCCGACTGGACATAGGTCCATTTTCGGCAGAGGCCTGGGGAGAAAAGCTCCACATGTGGATAGTTACATAAGAGTTAAACAGTAGCAGTTTTATACAGTCAGATATAGATACCAGTACAGAATTATAGGATTATATGCATACTTGGAATACATACATACTTAAACTTAATATTGCAGTTTTCTTGTTCGAACTTAGACATTTTTAGTGGTACAAGGCTGAAAAAGGTAGCATGTCATTCAGTAGTACAATACATATGGAAATGAGACTAAGTCTGAAACATTGACTATTTTACAGATAGCAGGTAGTGAAGATGTTAAATCTGACACTGAGGTTGACATACAGACATACACTGTATTTACATCGGATAGAGCCAGTAGCCCTATGCCTACCTATTCCACTGGAGGTGGAGGGCGATGCAATTGATCAATGAAGTGTGGCTACTGTGGCTTCAGTGCCTGTTGACTTTGACCACAGCCAAAGTGTGGTTGAGGTGCCATGCAGAAGGGTTGTTAGGGGTGCTCTGAGGAGGCCTGTTGTTCCTCCTCCACCTAATCCAGGTGTCTCTCCCCGTGCCACTCAGCGTATGTTTAGGGCCATCATGGAGGCACAGGCACATTCCCATGTGTGCTGTAGACAAATGCTCAGGGATGTAGATATGGCACAGGCTGACATGTGTGAATGCCTCCACAGTCCTAGTGATTCAATGGGTCGGATGAATGGCACATTGGAACAAGGGGTGTCTTTGATGGAACAAGGGGTGTCTGTCATAGAGCAAGCATTCTTTGTGGTGGAATGTCTGCTGGTAAGGGAACAGCATCCTTGTGAGCATAGGTCTGCCACGTCATCTGCTGTTAGCCAATGTGGCCATGCCCAGTCAACACTCCCATAGTGGCAGTGCTTCCACTGCTCCATCAGTGGGTGAGCTGTCTACACCAAGATGAAGCAGGTCATGGGATCATGGTCCTGGGCATCCCTATGAAATGAGCTAGTCCAGCAGACATCATTCATGTTCAGTTGCAGCATTGCATCTGACCATAGGTGTGTATGTACCAGAGCGACTCCTGTCAGAGCCAGTTCTCATTGTCAGGGCTGACAACAATGAACTGCCACCTCTACTATGCATGGCTCACACCTGTTCAATATACCAAGATATAGAGCTAGCACAGAGCTTGGCTGTGTTCATGCAGACACTCACACACAAATTTCACCTGGAGGATCCCTACAGACACATACACAAGATTTACATGGTTCAGCCATTCAGCTTAAAATTCATTTTGTCTCACTGTCCATTTGTTGGTTTATCCAAATGTCTGTCTGCTGATCTTTCTTACTCACACACACTGACTGACCTTTTGTGTCAACCTAGGCTTCCTGACCCCCCCCCCCCACAAAACCCTGTGCAAGTGATGATAACTGTCCCATATCAGTGTTTCTGTCTTTTGGATTCAGGGATACATAAACTTGCTGTCTGATGCTGAAGGTGCATATCTGATTTAGTGCTTAATATATCGTCATTTGTGGTGTTGAACTGGTAATTGTACATTTGACTTATATTGGCTTTGGGAAGTAAGACAGTTGATAGCATCAATATTTCCCAACTTTATTGTGAATGATCTTATGAGGGTTGTGAATTCTGAAACTGCAATGTATAGCATTACTTTCTAACTTCTGTCTTTAATCATTTTCCAGTACAAACGTATGGTGCTAAACTGAAGGGATGCAGTCATCATCAGTACTTTTGAGTATTATGACTGTGTGAATCTGTGATGCCCAGCACCTACAACTTAATAATGGACACATATAAGTTAAATAAGTCTCTGCTGTCACATGTTAAGTTAATTTCTGTACAAATCTCCCACCTTTTACTTACAGTACCAAGTCATGAAATACAAGGATATGCTACTCATTCATGTTATTACACAATATACTCCAAGATCAGGATCACACTTCTTAACCATACCGAATTGCTTGGTATTTACCAGTTTAGAGGGCAAAATAATGAGGTGCCATGAACTCTCAAGTGGCCCCTTTAATTCTTGATTTTTTTAGATTATTTTATTTTTTTTTTTTTTGTATTATTACTTTAAATTTATGGCTGACATCACCAGCCTACAGGGGTGTGTGTGATAACATCCACTACTGCCTATTGGACTTGGTCAGATATTTATTTTGAACTATTTGGGGGGAAAAAGGGAATGTAACAGCAATGGTGGCAGATGTGCAGAGTACACCCACATGTCCCAGCCTCCAGTTAAGAATGCCCGAGTTGCATATACCGGGTGGTTAATGTTACTCAGGCTCATATCTTGTACCTTAGATACAAGAACCAAGAGCCTGAATTCCCTACCCACACCACCACTTGTGTTCAGTGTTTGGCTTTTTGGTCTGTTCTGCTCTTCTTAGAATTTGTGGTTTTCTAGCAAATTAGTGAGAACTGAATTCACTAAATAATGATAGCCACTGAAGATTCAGTCTTCCTATCTTTCAGGAAATGCATGGCAACAAAATACATTTTATTCTAGCAACTTTTTTTTAAGATTATACAAGCAATGTTTAAAATGTGTCTCTGGTTTTGGGCATTTGTCCCCTCCCCAAATACATTTTCAGCTTTTTCCAGATTTGTTGTGCTGCGCAGTTTTTCGGGGGAGAGAAGTTTAGTACTACTTATGCAAGGTTTGCTTGTGTTGTTAGTAGCACAACAGGTAGCATGCTTACTTTTCATACAGAAGGCTGTGGGTTCTACTCCCACAGTATGTAGACAGCTTGCTGATACTGTACTGTGTTATACTTTTAAAGGGGGTGGATGCTGCAGTCCTGAGAATGTCCTCTTTGGTGGAGATACCTAGTAACTATGAACCTGTTATCAGTTTGCCATCATTCCTTATTGCAATATTATTAGCTTATTTTTTTAATGTAACATAGGCAATTTATTCATTAAGGGCAATAGGCACTTTATTTGTAGATGAAACAATGAAATATAAAGTTGTTTGCTAGCAGCAGCCTCTTCATTAGTTACAAATCTCTTTAATGTGGAATTATTTAGATGGCATTTACTTCTGCAGAGGTTGTGCATATTTACTGATATTGGTGAATTGTAGAAGTTTGAGTAGACTTTTATGATGCAAATGTTCTGAATTGGGCAGTTTTGTCATTATTGGTTTGTGCATTTTGTTTCATTGCTTACAAAAAAAATTCAAAACAATAAATTAAAAATGCACTGTAACAACTGTGCTGTATTATACAAAATATAATTTAATACACAGGAAGGTATATCAAAGAACATATGTATGTTTCATGTGCAAGGGGCTTAGAATTTGAAAACAGTGGCAGTCTTTATCTTCCACTGGCCAGATGCATTTTCTTTGAATGTGAGTTTCAATGCTGTTTCACTAAATGTGAGTTTAATTTCAAGGGCAGAGAAGTTTTAATTCTAAGTCATATTTTCATTGTGAGACTGTATTGCTTTGTTTAGCAGCTTAATGCTTTTGCTATAAAATGTAAAATAAAGTTTTAAATGAAATCCAAATAATCATTGTAGAAGAACAGCAGTATGCACATTACAGTGTTTATGGTAAATGGGGTGAAACAGCCAAGTAATGGAACACTGGAATGGCTGCCGGGGGGGGGGGGGATGTGTATGAGGTGGGTCCCATTCGATTATGATTTTGTGAGGGGAGAAGTGTGGCAAACTCAGACAGCCCCAGGCGGCACAAACGTTAGCTACGCCACTGATCAATAGGCCATGGAGAATGATTTTTTGGAGGTCTAGCAAACTATAATATTCTTTTGCTAAGATTAGAATATTGCCTACTATTAATGCCCTACTTTTACCACAAAACCCGCATACTGCAAGTCACCAAAAACAAAATCCTAAGGTTCATCATCTTTTCCCTTCCCAATGAACATCATTGCTACACAGTTAAACAAAAAATGGTTATAATTTACTACAGGGTCTGGGGCCATATTTTGGTTGTCTGTTCTTCAGTTTGCGTATGAAAGTGGGTTTTCCACAATTCGCTGGGGTGGCTGGGGTTGCATAATTATGTATGAACATTTTATTTTAATCAGCATACAGATTTGTACCTATTTTTCGTGGGCCTTTGTCCAGATTTGTGATGTTTCCAGGTTGAGAGGTATGTTCAGGACTTACCTTGGAAATGCAGCAGTTACCAGTTTTATTTCAGGGCTGACTCTGTCTATTGCAACAGTACACAGCTAATAGATGAGGAGGTACAGGTTGTGACAGCTGCCTGCCATCAATGTTAGTATATGTATGTACACCCACAGCTGGTGGTGGTTCCCCCTCTGACTCCTCATCTGTCTGTGGCTGTGGTGACCTTGGCATTGGTGCTGGGATGTGTGCTCCTTCCCCTTGCTGATCCTGCTGAAACTGCTCTCTCAGGATGATGTTGTGTAGCATGGCACATACTGTGAATATTTCAGTACATGTCCATGAATTGTACTGCAGGGCTCCCCTAGATGCATCTAGGCACTGGAACAGACACTTCAGCAGCCCAAACGCACTCTCTCTAATACTTCTGGTTTGAGCATGTGCCTCATTATGTCATTCTTCAGCAGGTGTGTGTGGATTTCTGATGGGTATCATCAGCAACTGTTCCACGGTGGTACGGCGGTAGCACTGTTCCCTCACAGCAAGAGGCTCTCCTGTTCGATTCTCGGCTGGGCTTGGGAGTGCCTTCTGTGTGGAGTCTGCATGACCTCACTACGGTTGGGTAGTGTTCGAAAGACATGCTTGCATAAATGGGCATGCCTTCATTGAAGGCTGGGCATCGAGCTGGCACCTCGGCATTTCGTAAAAATCTACTGCCAATCATTAGTGGACCGGAGTTCCGCTTTGGCGACCCCTTACCGGGAAAAGCCGAAAGACAAACAACAACAACATCATCAGCAACTGTTCCAGTGCATAACCTGCATCACCCAGTTAATGACTTTGTGGGATATCCCCCATGGTGAACATCTGATATAGTTGTGAGGTGTGCCAGTTATGTGAGTTGTGGTAACTGCCAGGATTGCCAGCACACACATTCAAGATAATTCCTTTAGCATTACACGCAACTTGGCAGTTTAAAGAGAGGAAGTGCTTTCTGTTTATGTAGAGCCTACCCTGTTCCCCAGGTAGTGCCTTAATTTGTAAATGTGTGCAGTCTGTGGCATCCAGTACTTCAGGGTAGTATGCAACAGGGTAGAACTCCTGCATATTTCTGTCCCTTTCCTCAGGAGTATGAAGAAAATATATGTGGTCACTGGCATGTTGGAGCATAGCATTCAGGAATTGATGGAGGATCCTGGATACTGATGTCGGTGACACCTCCAGCACGTCCCCTTTTAGTCTCTGAAAGGTACCTGTAGCTAAGATTCTTATGCATACCTTTGTCTCCACTGGGATGGGTTCCTCTCAGTTGGCCCTGGCTCTGAATTGAGAATAACAGAGGTTGCAGAGTTATTGTAGTGTATCTCCATCCACACTTTAGTGCTCTACAATTTCCACATCATGTAAGTGGTGAAAAGTTAAATGGGGCGTGAAAACTCTTCTCATTCAGCCTAGGTCTATTACCAGCAGCAGCAGCATAGACTTCAGCCTGTTGAACATACAAATGAAATAAAGCAGCAGCAGCTACTAACATTCTTTCTGTGTAGACTCCTTTTCGTGGCTGTATTCCAATAGATTTTATAATTCACAGTGAAATCCAGCACAGAATCTACATGATTGCTTTACAGATTGTTAAATAGCTCCACCATGCTGGCTTAGCTAATAAGCATACAATTCAGCTGCATTTGCTGTAATTAGTATGTTATGGCATTTACTTTGTTTGCATGTGGTGTATATCTCTACACTAAGTTTACTGAATCTAAAACACAGCCACAAATGTGTAGATTTTATTGAATTTGGCAGATTACAGTAGAACCTCTGTAAGTTGACCACCCAATGGACTGCAACAAACTGATCAACATACAGAGGTGGTCAACATAAGGAACTAGGCCTACTGTACTGATACGTACATGTACTTTACTTTATTGTGCAGCTTTTATTAGAAAACATCATATGACATCCTACATAAAAAACACAGTAAAATCATACATACAGTATCATACCAAATCAATACATTTGCTGTTTCCTCATAGTTTAATCATTCTTTCTGAAAAATAAAAGAGTCAGTCTTGGTCTGTTTCTTATTATTACAAAGGTAAGTGGAGAAAGCACTCTCAATGCTAACTACACCACTCACCATACCTGGGCAATTTTCTACAGCAAATTATTTTAACTGTATTATAAGATGCTTGACATCATCTTCTTTTGGAGTCTCTGCAATTTCTGTGTCATTCTCACTTGCTTCTTCCACTTCATCAGCAGCCTCATGCACTTTTATGCTGGTATGTACTTCTGTCAATATCGCTTGGAACATTGCTTCTGGGTCAAGTTCATTACAGGTTGCCACCTCATCATCCATTGCAACAAAACCTTCAAAATCTACTCCTTCAAATTTTGCCATGGGAGATGGACTGTCTAATGGGGCCAAAACATTGTGCTCTTCGGTTGTGACAAATCCAGCTTTCTTGACACACTTCTGTATCATTTCTGGCTGAACTTCATTCCAAGCAGAACTGATTCAGAGGACAGCATCCCGAGTGTTAACTGATGCAGCGGATGAAGTTGTTTCCACAGGTGGACCACAGGCTTGTGTTTTAGCAATGAACCACTGCAGGAGCTGGGCTCAGTAGTGCATTTTAAATGTTTTGATGATGCCTTGGTCAAGAGGTTGGATTTTTGAGGTTGTGTTTGGAGGCAGAAATTTCAGTGTCATGTTTGTGGGATGATTCATTTGCAGGTGGCCAGGACAGTTGTCTACTGTCAGTAGATAACACTGTTTCTTCTTCTTCATTTCTTCGATACCCCTTACCCACTCCTCAATTAGGGCACCAGTCATCCATGCACATTTGTTTGATCTCCAAGTGACAGGGAGGTCTTTGGGCTTCAGGTTCTTGAATGCATGTGGCTTTGCCAATTTACCATTTACCAAGGCCTTTAGTTTCTCTCTGGTTGAGTTAGCGCAAAACAGAACTGTGAAACATTCTTTGGAAAGTTTTCTGCTCTTACATTTGTCACCCTTTATGATGAGGCTCCTGTCAGGCGTCGCCATGGAAAAGAGTCTGCACTCATCAGTGTTAAAGATGTCATCATCTTTAAAGCCTCTGGCAAAGTCTGGGAACTTTTTGATGAACTCTTCCACAACTTCTACTGGAACTTTATTGGATTCACCACACAAGACTTTCTGGGAGATCTCATGTCACAGTTTAAATTTCTTGAGCCAGCCACATGATACTTGGAAATCTGCCACCCCGAATAACTCTGAGAATTTTTAGCAACTTCTTGGATCATCAGCTCAGAGATTTGGGTGTTAACTGTTGTCATATATTTGAACCAGCTTAATGTGCCTTTATTGACTTCATCAAGGGAAGTTTACCTCCTTTTCTGCTGTAGATCTCTGCTTTCCTTACCATATCTCTCCAAGTACATGTTTACATTTTTGGATGTTGCTAACTGTGGTCTTGCTAACACCAAAATGTTCCACCATCTTTCTTTGGCTGCTGCTCTCCAGAAAATGTAGATCAACCTTTTCCTTCAATGTCAGCTCTTTGAGTTCTTTCCTTTGGGAAATCATGTCTCAATTAACTGTAAAATTTTTCAGTAATTGAAGGATGTACCTACAATTCAGTCCAGTCCTTCACATTGAAAAAATCTTCAGGAGCACGTGATAAACAATAGAGAGCTAGGCCTAATCCAACATGTGGTAATAATAAAGCATGAAAAAAGAACTTATACTAAAGATAAAATAATACAACTAAGCGGAAAAACCCACACCTTCTACCCCATGGTGTAGAATGGACTCAAATGGTAAAGTTATAGAGGGTAAATTAATAACCTAAGCCTGAAATTAGTTCATACCACTTGTGTCCACTCTTTTCAAAAAGATATCCCCCCTCCACCACAAATATAAGCAGATAAAGGGAGATGGCCAGCAAAATCATTGGACCCTACAAAAAACAACCTAAGTCTGAAACTAGTGCATACCACTAGTGTCCACACTTTTCAAGAAGATATCCCCCCTCCACCAGAAATGTAACAGATAAAGGGAGTCGACCATCAAAATCATTGGATGCTGCAAAGAAAAACCTAAGTCTGAAACTAGTGTATACCACTTGTGTCTACTCTTTTCAAAAAGATATCCCCCCTTCCACTATGAATATAAGCAGATAAAGGGAGTCGGCCAGGAAAATCACTGGATCCTGCAAAGAAAAACCTAAGCCTGAAAGTAGTGCATACTACTCGTGTCCACTCTGTTCATAGGTTCATAGATTAGTACTAAGCTAACTGCCCTTGCGAGCCATTTTAAGTTTAGCCAATTATCTCTTGTGAGACTCAAACCCTGCACCTTGTGTTTGTAAGGAAAACACCTTAACCATTAGGCCATCCTCCCAACCAGATACCCACCCCCCCCTCCACCACAAATATAAGCAGATAAAGGGAGTTGGCCAGCAAAATCAATGGACCTTGCAAAGAAAAATCAAAGTCTAAAACTAGTGTATACCACTTGTGTCTACTCTTTTCAAAAAGATATCCCCCCTCCACCACAAATATAAGCATTTAAAGGGAAAAGGCCAGCAAAATCATTGGACACTGCAAAGAAAAACCTAAGTCTGAAACTAGTGCATACCACTCATGTCCACTCTTTTCAAAAATACATCCCCCCCACCACAAATATAGCGTCTCCCCCCTATATTTGCTAACTCATTAAAGTCTACTGCCCCTCTTCTCTTGAGTGTAACAACCACCTCTTCTTACCTTTCCTGACCAGACACCAACTCCCTGAATTAAAAATAGAATTAATCAAAGATGTGTAACTGGCCATTTTGTTTATGCTGTATAACCTGCAACTTTATTGGGTTTAATTACTAATGTGTCCATACATTTACCTACACAGACTATAACTTTATAGCAGTAAGCTGTTTTTCACTTACCACTGATAGTCCCCCAACCACTCCTGAGTCTCGGACTACTGGCTCTCAACTCTGTACCCTCTTCCATCCTCATGCACTACTCCAGTAACACTGTCTGTCTTTTCTGTCTCCACCCACTAAGACCTGCCTTCCAAGGGAAATTACTTGGTGAACCCCACTGGCGAGGCGCCATTTTCAAACACACTCACTTCCCCATAGACGCTACCACTGTTGTTATTGCAAGCATATTAGAAGGTGAGGATTTCTGCTTTTTTTTGCATTCATGTACAACCTTTGCTATAAAATATGATCTTATATCATGGTACCATACCATGCTACAATATTTACTTTTTAAATTAACTTGTGGGTTATCCCGCATGTAATACTCTAACCATGTGTGAATCCTTGCTTCGCAACGGAGATAACAAACAGCATGGTGCTTTGTGTTTAGACCTAGCATGCATAATAACTATGAGAAATGTTTTAATGAGTGAAAAATAATTCTATTTCAACAGATACGTTGCGATGCTAAATTTAAATATCTAAGATTAATCTAAATTTTAATTCACCTTGCTCTTTTGAATGCTACATTGCTAATAATTAGTGACCAGAAAACAGCAGCTTTCTTGTATTGTTCAGCAGTGTTGTGAGCTGCATATGTATACTTTTTAACTAATGTTTAACCATCTGTGTGTATTTTGAAGCTGCACTGTATATTTTGCTATAGACTGTATAAGCGAGTTTATAACAACACTACAACTACTGTTAAGAAGCGTAGAGTTAGGAGTGTATAATGTTTACATTTACCATTATATTTAAAGCTTATTTAACCTGAAGCAAAGGTCTATAGGATAACCATAGTCCGGCACCTGCTAGTGTGAAGTATTTTACAGTCTGGCTATAGTTAGTAGTGTGTAGTGCAGTTTTTTAAGTGTGAAATCAGTTTAATTAACTTAAAATAAAAACTAGCGTGGCCTGCATAGCTTAATTTGAGTTGTTGATTCACCCAGTCATCTTATAGTGTACTTTGATAATATCAGGTATGTCTAACTACGGTAGCACCACTTCAGCTCCTAATTGGTTGCATATTTATGGTACTTGTTTGTTTTTTCTGAATTCCCTTATGCTATACAGTGTCACTAAGTTGTTTTAATAAGGCATCTTAGCGTTTTAAGATCTCTTGCATGCCGTGATTGGACTACATTTAAATGCAATATTTCTACAGACAAATTATGTCTGAACCTGTATGCATTCACCCTAAGTCTAAACTGTTTTTTCTCCCTCTTCCAGACCACTCATGTCCACTCTTTTCAAAAAGATGCCCCCCCCCCCACCACAAATATAAGTAGATAAAGGGAGTCGGCCAGCAAAATCACTGGACCCTGCAAAGAAAAACCTAAGTGTGAAACTAGTGCATGTATGTTCACATTCTTGAGCTTTATGTGCCTAACATAGTAACAACAGTTTTTAACTACTGTAGAGGGACTTTAGTGAGGTTTAGTGTTGCATTATGGAAAAGCAGCTAGTGCCCCCCCCTATATGCCAACTTATTAAAGTCTACTACCCCTCTTCTCTTGAGTGTATCAACCACCTCTTCCTACCCTGCCTGACCAGACATCAACTCCCTGAATTAAAAATACAATTAAATAAAAACTCTGTAACTGGCCATTTTGTTTATGCTGTATAATCTGCAACTTTATTGTTTTTTATTACTAATGAGTCCATACATTTGCCTACACAGACTATAACTTTATCACAGTAAGCTGTTTTTCACTTACCAGTGATAGTCCCCCAACCACTCCAGAGTCTCGGAATACACATCAATTACATTTATACTTACAGACACCCAACACAGATTCCCAATCTCCCAATTAGCCTATCACACCACACTTATTTCCATAGCAACACACTCTACCATACCACTACCACTTCCCCTCTACTACAACACCTAACCCACACAGTTCTAGATATCAGCCTTAGACACACCACACTCTCTCTAAAGCTAGACAAGATGAACTTCACACAACAACCTCATCTACTTAAAGCAGTATTTTACTCATTACCAATCTTCACTCTTATCCTACTTTCCTTCATCTCCTCTTACCACACCCACCTTCATATTAGTGCCCCACCGCAATGGCAAACTGAAGCTATATCCAATATCCTAAAACTAAAGCACTTCCTTATATCACCCCGTGACCTTAACTCCTTCCAAACCTTCTTTCACTTACACAATAAACTAACAGTATTTTTATAAGGTTTTATATATGTTTTTTTTAATTTTTGTGAGTATATCCTGATAACCTCTCTAAGTAACATCATGTAAGGAAAGCTAATGTAGCTATTTCTATCCTAGCCACCTGCATACAATATGATACAATTGTCAGAGTCATTGATGTACCTGTGTTTTCTTTAATGTATTCTCTAGATGATTTAAAATGTGGTTACATTTCTTGAAGTTTGTGGCAAATACATGTAATTGCATATGTTACATTCATACCTGCTTTCTATTATCAATATTGTTTGCCTCACTACCTTCTCTCTCTTCCTACTCTTTACTAGCCTGGTGAACCGGTACATTCCTGCACCAAAAAACCTGCATTTTACCCTTCTGGAAGCCTCAGAAAATTAATCCAACCTTGGATTTCATCCACCAGCTCCCTGAGAGACCACCTTTTTAAGACAGTGAAAGTATGTCCTGATCCAGCTATCAGTTCTGTCTATCATTATTTAAGTTTTAGAGACTTTCCTACGTTAGGCAAGTCTCCCAATCAGGATAGCCAGCAGCCAATAACCCCCCACCCCCATTCTACTATTTCTGCTCTATTTCACTAACTCTCTCAGCTAGACTTTTCCTCTCTCTCTTTAATAGTACCTTTACTCCCTCTCTTCTGTAGCCTGCCCCCTTGGTTGGGTACCAGTCACCACATTTAAGTAACTGGCCATTAGGTGGCACCTTACCACAAGCCTTTCTGAATCACACATACTATTTTTAGCTCCCCATTTGACCTCCTATATTACGTTTTTTTTTTTTTTTTTTTTTTTTTTACTTAGGCTTTTATCAGACTTATTCTTTTCCACCTTCCCTCCCTTGACCTTGGTTACCTCCAATTCAACCACACTCTTACCCTCTGACAAAGTGTACTTTCCTCTTATTAGCCTCTTAACTCATTTCTACATTCTCTCACTCTCTGACTTACCTGTTGTATTCTCCCACTCTATAGATTGTCATCCTCAGTAGTCCACTCTCTTGTCTCTACCCGCTCTGTTCACCCTTCGGGCTCCCTCCACTCCCCTACCCTGCCCCCAATTCCCACCCACCCCCAGCAGTCCTACACTTATACCTCCATAAACACACCCCCCACTATCATACTCCAATCACATAATCATCCTGCCACAACCAGCCTCAAGCTCTTAGAACACACCCACTAATAATTTATCTCTAATCCAGCCTCAAGCTCTTAAAACACACCCACTGATACTTTATCTCTAATCCCCTCAGAAGATATACTCCACCCACTGCCACTCATCTTTTACCTTCCTATAATTCCTGACTCAACTCTTAATTCCCACCTCTCTAACACCTACTGCACTGTCCTCAACTATGTCTTTCCAATTCCAAATATTAGTAGTACTCTCTCTCCTACCTATTCTAGCTACCACTTACCTCTTAACCTCCTATGAACAACCCCTACTCTCTACCCTTCCCTTCCAAACATAGTCTATCACCTTCACTAGCTGTATCTACAAACTTCCGTAATGTCATTTACAAACCCAGCTACTTTCTAGCTAAATATCACCGTGTAATACACATCAAATATACCATCCTAAATAATAAAAAAATATTTGACTACCATTGTAAGCCCCTCCAATTCAACAACTTTATATTACTCCACTCCCTAATAGACGGAGACATTCATCCTAACCCTGGTCCAAACCCTTCCCTACTCACCACAAACTGCAACCAATACAAAATAATCCCCTTACCTTCAAACAAACCCTCCAATTCACTCTCTATATCCCATCTAAACATACGTAGTATCTGCAACAAAATACCTCTAGTTTATGCCCTTCTAGATGTACATCAGTTTGATATCCTTTGCTTATCAGAAACATGGCTTAAACCCACAATTAAAGACAACAAAATCATCCCCCAGGTTATAGCATAATTCGTCGCAACCGCACAAACAAAAAAGGTGGAGTGGTAGCAATTCCCTACAAAGCAGAACTACAAATTAGCAGTCTAAATCTTAACTTACCCTCAGATAATAGTGCAGAAATAATTATCTCTAAACTACAACTTAACTCACACAAATCCATAAACATCATCTGCTCCTATCTTCCCCCAGGAAATAGCCACAGTATACTTGAATACATTCTAAATTGGCTTTCTTCTAACCTCCCTCAAGAAACCATAGTCCTTGGTGACTTTAACATAGACTGGAATTTATGCAGCTGCACTAACCCCACCACTCTAATCAACCTGTATGGTTTCTCACAAGCTATAAACTCCCCCACCAGAATAAATAAACGCAACAATAAAGAAACCACCTTAGATTGGATACTTACAAATAGCCCATGACAAAGATACACAACAGGAACCCTTCCAGATGACCTAAGTGACCATTCACTAATATATATTATCAGGCATAAAACAAACCTAACTATCCCTATTACTGTCAGAACAGTCCGTACCAAAAAACATTTTGACCCCGAACTGTTCCAGACTGAACTTAAACAATGTAACTGGTCACCTCTAAAATCTCTCCCTATAAATAAAGCTGTTGAATACTTCAATACCACTTTCTTAGCAATCCTGGGCCATCATGCTCCAATATGCACTATTAGAAACAAAACTAAACCAGCCCAATGGCTCTCAAAT
The DNA here is from genome assembly GCF_019279795.1 of Protopterus annectens. Lineage (NCBI taxonomy): Eukaryota > Metazoa > Chordata > Ceratodontiformes > Protopteridae > Protopterus > Protopterus annectens. The sequence goes on from NC_056746.1 coordinate 542,112,842, forward strand.
AATACTAGGAAACTAATCCTTTGCAGAAAAAAATCTTAGGCTAAATGGCATACCACAAAGGATACTATTGATCACCAAACCTTTAAACAACAAAGAAATACTACGGAAAAAGCCACCCTACTAGATAAAAAGTACTTCTATCTCCAACTTCAACAATCCTCCCTTAAAGAACCACAAAGATTTTGGACTAGTATTAACAAACTTCTATACCAAAGCAAAACTGTCACACCTAATCCTCTAGGCTCCAACCCTGACTGCCCAACACAAACAGCCAACACCTTTAACTCTTTCTTTGCTACTTCTATACTGAATCTTGCAAACCATTTATCCCCTGACACCTCTATATCCCATCTAAACATACGTAGTATCTGTAACAAAATACCTCTAGTTCATGCCCTTCTAGATGTACATCAGTTTGACATCCTTTGTTTATCAGAAACATGGCTTAAACCCACAATTAATGGCAATTAAATCATCCCCCCAGGTTATAGCATCATTCGTCGCGACCGCACAAACAAAAAAGGTGGAGGGGTAGCAACTCTCTACGAAGCAGAACTACAAATTAGCAGTCTAAATCTTAACTTACCCACAGATAATAGTGCAGAAATAATTATCTCTAAACTACAGCTTAACTCACACAAATCCATAAACATCATCTGCTCCTATCTTCCCCCAGGAAATAACCACAGTATACTCAAATACATTCTAAATTGGCTTTCTTCTAACCTCCCTCAAGAAACCATAGTCCTTGGTGACTTTAACATACTGAATCTTGCAAACCATTTATCCCCTGACACCTCTATATCCCATCTAAACATACATAGTATCTGCAACAAAATTTCTCTAGTTCATGCCCTTCTAGATGTACATCAGTTTGACATCCTTTGTTTATCATTATTGATCACCAAACCTTTAAACAACAACGAAATACTATGAAAAAAGCCACCCTACTAATTAAAAAGAACTTCTATCTCCAACTTCAACAATCCTCCCTTAAAGGACCACAAACATTTTGGACTAGTATTAACAAACTTCTATACCCAAGCAAAACTGTCACACCTAATCCTCTAGGCTCCAACCCTGACTACCCAACACAAACAGCCAACACCTTTAACTCTTTCTTTACTACTTCTATACTGAATCTTGCAAACCATTTATCCCCTGACACCTCTAATCTGCCTATTCCTAATACCATTCCTCCCCCATTATTCCACCTAGAACCAATACCCACATCCTATATCTGTTCCCTAATCCAAAAACTAAAACCCACTACCCCCTCAGCTGATAAACTCCCATCAGAATTCCTGCAAAAAGGAGCTAAAGCAATTGCTTATCCCATCTCCATACTGATCAATATAACCTTAAAGGAAGGCACTATCCCATCTATTTGGAAAATTTCCTACATTATTCCTCTTCACAAAGGTGGAAACTCCAATGATTTCTCCAACTATCGCCCCATAGCTCTCCTCTCTCCACTTGCTAAAATAATGGAGAAATGTATTCACAAACAATTACTTAACCACCTTTTCCATCACAATCTACTAGCTAACTGTCAACATGGTTTCCGTCCATTCCATAGTACCACCACAGCCTTGCTATCCTTCACTAACTGTATCAACAAAAATCACAACAATAACATTCTTTCCTCTGCATTCTTTGTTGACCTATCTAAAGCCTTCGACATGGTTAATCACCAACTCCTCCTACACATATTGAAGTCCCACTCACTTGACACTTTTTCTATGAACTGGTTTACATCCTACCTTGAAAACAGACAACAGGCAGTTCTCTGGCAAAATTATCTTTTGAATCTCCTTCCTATCTCACTAGGTGTTCCTCAGGGTTCCATATTAGGCCCTCTACTGTTTTCCATTTTTATAAATGACCTTCATCTATCCACTCCACTCTCTACCTGCATTCAATATGCAGATGACTCTACTATAATTTGTTCAGCCACATCCCAGACCGAACTTCATTCTCTTATACAAAAAGCTTTCAGCACTGTAGAACAATGGTTCTCTAACCGTTGTCTTCTCCTCAACCAGAAAAAAACTATACTATTACTCTTTACACCTACCCATATATCCACCCCTCTACATTTCACTCTTTCATCCAATAATGGCACCCTTATTTCTCCTCACCCCACCACCAAACTCCTAGGAATTACAATTGATAATCACTTAAACTTTGACACCCACATAAATACTACAATAACATCAATTAACAGAAAACTAGGATCCCTCTATAGAATCAAACCTTTCCTTACATCAGAAGCTAGGACCGCAATAGCTAGAACCCAATTAATCCCCACCCTGTTCTATGCTTCTCCCATATATACTAACGTTTCTAAAAATAACCTCAGCAAACTGGCAATATCATATAACAATATTGCGAGATTTGCCACAAACTCACCTTTCAGGACTCATCACTGTCTGAATCTAAAACAAATGGGCTGGCTAGAACTCCTTAATCAGCTACGATTTAACCAACTTACAAAAGCTCATAAAACCCTATACCAACCCAGCAACAATCCACTTCTCTCTATCCTCATTACACCATATAATAACCTTAAGAATTTTACGCTCCTCTAACAAAATGTTGATTAATACTACCTTATCAAAAAATTTAGCAGGTGACTCCTTATTCTCTAACTACTTTGATAAAGTATGGAATCAACTACCACATGATCTTACATCTCAGACTTCTCTCCCACTCTTTAAAACTAATCTAAAACTTTTTCTCAATAACCACTCGTCATGCTCTTGTACCAACCCTGACTAACTGTTATCCTTAACTAACTGTTCCACTCCAAAACCACTATATTCCTACCAATAAACCCTCTATATACTACACTCTATATATTAACCTATATTTACTTAAATACTAATGTCTCTGAGTCCCCTCTATATACTACACTCTATATATTAACCTATATTTACTTAAATAGTAATGTCTCTGAGTCCCCTCTGTATACTACACTCTATATATTAACCTATATTTACTTAAATGCTAATGTCTCTGAGTCTCGACTACTATTTTCCTTATTTGTCTATTTAAGTCAATTTTTTCTATTTTTTATGTAATATTTAAGTCAATTTTTTATTTTTTTTCCTCTATTTTGTATGTAAACGTTTTTATTCAGTTTTTGTATTACTGTCTTTTGATGCCTTTTATAATCATTTATGTTACATTTTAAATTTTTGTAAGTTTTTTTTTCTCTGGAGCTTTTCTCCCCGGGCCTCTACTGAAAATGGACATGTATCCAGTTGGACTAGCCCGGTCAACAAATGTAAAATAAAATAAAATAAAATAAAACAGTCAAAAACAACCCTTACTCTCTGTAAGACAAACTAAAATAATATACAAACTATCTAAATTCTATCTTTACCTATTCCAAAAAATCACTTGCTGCGCCGATATACACCCCAATCCAGGACCCATTGCATCAACCAGCACTAACTCAACTCAGCTCAATTCCCTTTACCACAGACCTACCTCATCTCTCCTCTTACTTAACATAAATGCAAAAAGTATAATTAACAAAATTCAAGACCGTCATGCCCTAATAGCTCTATATAAACCTGAAATAGCAGTACTAACTGAAACTGGACTAAAACCAGAACACCACAATAATGAGATTACACCTCCAGTCTACAATATTATACAGAGAGAAAGGAGGTAGCATAGCGATATTATTCCAAAATCACCTCACCATAGAACAATTAGATTACAACAGCCAAGAAGTCAAAGATGTAGAACTGATCATTGCCAAACTAAAACTTAACTCCAACAAAAATATAATGATTGCAGGTGATTATATCCCTCCAGGCAATAACATTACTGTAATGGAAAGCCTACTAAACTGGATCTCTAACTCCCTACCACAAGAAACCATACTATTAGGTGACTTTAATATTGACTGGCTTAACTGCTCTAGCCAAAATCAATCTACTCACATAGACCTCCATGGGTTTACCCAGATCATATCTACCCCAACTAGAACCGACAAAACATCCAAACGCGAATCCATCCTAGACTGGATACTGTTATCGGACCCACACTAGCACAGCAATCTGGATGTCTTCCCGATAGTCTAAGTCACCATCAACCAACCTACCTAATTATGACTAGATGCCAATACTTCAGCCAACCCATCCTCAGAGTTGTTCATAATAAAATGACCTTTATAACTACTGACTTCATTAATGCAGTAAAAAGCTGCAATTGGACTCCCCTAAAACAACTATATCTAGATGAAGCCATACAGTACTATAACTCTACCTTCCTAAAAATCCTAAACCATCATGCTCCCACCTGAACCATAAGAATAAAAACAAATTATGCCCCATAGCTAACTAAAGATACTAAAACTACAATGAAAGAAAGGGGCAAAGCTTGGACCCAATTTCATAAAAAACAAAATTATCAACCTGAGACAAATCTATCTAGAACTCCGCAACAAGGCCAAAAAAAACAAGTTAAACGTGATAAAATTAAGTACTATAAAACCATGCAAGAAAAACATGCCCACATCCCAAAAAAATTCTGGACCACAATAAAGAGTATAATGCACCCAGGTAAGGCCTCCACTCCAACCCCAGTGCTACCAGACAACTATAGCAACATTCCCACTCAATTTAACAAATTCTTTACCGAAACAGTTCAAACCCTTGCAGAAACCCAAAATAGTTCTAGTAGCCCCACAGCAGTAAGTTCCCCTACACCCCCAAATACAAGCACAAATAATAATACCTCCAGCTTCTACCTTCATCCAGAACCCACTAAAGTAATTTCTAAACTCCTAAAACAAGTCAAACCAACCACACTAGCAGCTGATAAACTACCCGCAGATTACTTCAAAGAGCCTATCCAGTATCCATTCTTATAAATAGATCACTAGCAGAATATAAAGTACCCACCTTGTGGAAATCATCACATATTATTCCACTGCACAAAGAAGGTAACTCCTTAGAACTCACCAATTACCACCCTATTGCAATCCTAACACCTTTATCCAAAATATTAGAAAGAGTTGTTCATTCCCATCTATAGCAATACCTCCTAGAAAATGACCTACTCTCCAAAACTCAGCACGGTTTCAAGCCCTCCCATAGCATCACCACAGCACTATTATCATTTACTGATATAGTTAATCACCATAGAAACAAGGGGTTATTCGTATCTTCCATATTCTTAGACTTGTCAAAAGCCTATGACATGGTAAACAATTTTTTTCTTGAAACTCTTTCTAACCTAAACTTAAGCTCCTCCTCTATATCATGGTTCACTAGCTACTTATCAGACTATCAGCAAGCAGTCCTTTGGCAAGACCAGCTGTACCCCCTACTACTAGTATCCATAGGAGTCCCCCAAGGGTCTATCCTGGGCTCATTGTTGTTCTCACTATTTACCAACCAAGTCTCCCCTTCCTCACTCACTGCCTCTGTTGTACAATATGCATATGACACGACCCTTATATGTGCTGCCCCCACCTTAAAAGAACTGCAAACCTTAACCCAAAATAACTTTACTCTAGCCAAAACATGGTTCACCAACATCAAACTTATTCTTAATCCCAAAAAAGCAAAACTAATTCTTTTCAGCACCAGTCGATCCCCTCCTCTAAACAATACTTTTGCCATTAACTCCAAGGATAACATCCAAATCACTCCCTCTACTCACACAAAACTGCTAGGTGTTGAAATAGACAATAACCTAAAATTTGACATCCATATAGCCCAAACCATCAAGAAAGTAAATAAAAAACTAGGACTCCTCTACAGGAACAAACAGTATATGACCAAACAGACAAAAGCAACTATTGCAAGGACTCATCTCTTGTCCATCCTTCTCTGTGCTTCCCCTGTCCTAACAAATCTCTGCCAAACTGACCTAAACAAAATGGAATCTTGTTACAACAAGACTGCCAAGTTTGCTACTGAAGCCTCATACAGATCTACCTAAACAACTGGCTATGCCCATGCTACTCCACAGGTTAATTCTTGCCGTTACACTGTTGCAATAATTTGACTTATGTTCCACAGCTTAAGTTTTCCCTGGAAAAGTTGATAACCTGCTGTTTTGACATTAGAGAAATATGTTAAGTCCTTCTATCACTATAGGCAAACATTACCTGTTCCCCCTACCATACATCATACTTAAACAAATAGTACCACTACTAAAAAAAAAAATGTTTCCGTTATGGTGCTTAATATTATAGACCTATGTAAATTGTCAACTTAATAACATGTAAATTTGTTCTTTACTGTATGATTATTAGATGTCTAGATCTGTTAAGGTATGGAATATTTTGTGTATGTAATGTTCTTGGAGCTTTTCTCCCCAGGCCTCTGCTGAAAATGGATCTGTGTCCAGTTGGAGTTTCCCAGATAACAAATGTAAAATAAAAATAAAATAAAAATAAATATGCAGTTGTGTATGCTAAGGCAATATTGAGGTGGCGTGCATGAAGGAAAAAATAATTGGAAGTGTAGGAAGCTTGAGATAGAGAGAATTCTTAGCTGTAGGAAGCATGTGTTAGGCAGAGAGAGATTAGAAAATAGGTAAGAGGAAGAATGGGTTAGTTGTTACTTAGTTAAGAGAAGGGATAGTTTGGTTGTTAGAAATCAACAAAAAAAGGGATTGTTTGATTGTAGGACAGGGAAGGGGAATAAGATCAGCCTGGATTAGTGCAGGAGCAGATCCAGTTGATGGTTAAGTGTTCCCTCAGAATCTGATAATGAAGCTACTACAGTTGGACATCAGCTCCCAATTATGTAATTGGATTCTAAGCTTCCTCACGGAAAGGCCTCAAAGGGTTTGTGTGGGCAACAACAGCTCCAAAATCATAACTCTGAATACAGGAGTACCACAGGGGTGCATCTTAAGCCCTCTCATATTCACCTTGTTGACACATGACTTTGTGGCCAGACGTGTCCAATAAAAGCATCAAATTTTCAGATGACACTACGGTCATAGGCCTGGTTAGAGATGGAGAGCAGATGGTGTACACAAATGAGATTGAATATCTGTTGGGCTGGTGTGACAAAAACAACTTAAGACTGAATGTCAGCAAGACTAGGGAACTTTTTGTGGATTTCAGAAGGTTTCAAGAAACATGCCAACCTCTAGAAATGAAAGGGATGACAGTGGAAAGGGTCAAAAGTACAATGTTTCTGGGAGTACATATCACTGAGAACTTATCCTGAGCAGTCCATGATCCTACACAGTCAAAAAAGCTCAGCAACTATTGCACTTCCTAAGGAAATTGAGGAAGGCAAAACTATTGAAGACCATCCTCCAAACTTTTTACATGGGTACCACTGAAGACGTCCTTACTAGCAACATCACTGTCTGGTATGGGGGCTGCAGCACCTCCGATCCCAAGGCTCTTAGGTGAGTTGTAAGGGCAGCAGAGAAAATCATTGGTTCTTCTCTTGCACCTCTGGAAGACCTACTTGAATCATGCTGCATCAGTAGAGCAAGGAAGATATCCAATGATCCTTTACATCCTGCAAACAGTATGTTTTCCTGCCTCTCATTGGGTAGGAGATACAGAAGTATGCACTGTAGGACCTCTAGACTTAACAACAGTTTCTTTCCTCTCTCCATCAGACTACTGAACTCTTGTGAAAAACGAGCCAGGAGAGTGTTAATGCATACTTTGCCTCCTACCACATATTTATGCTATTTATCTGACCATACAGATCCTTACATTCCAGGCTTTGTTGCACTATAACTATTAAGCTTTTTCATGTGCAATAACTAACTGATGTGCATATTTAATGTTGGTTCACACCTTACCTTACAGTAGGACTCTGTGAAATGCAATATAAATCACACTGTGCAATATTCATGCTGTCCATTCCATATGCTTTTTAGTTCTTATGGTATAGTAAGGTCATGCACATGTTGTTACTCAGTTCTACTTATATGTAAAGTGTGTCTGGTCATTATGTTATTATTTTATTCTATTTTTACTTTTATTTTATTTTATGTTATTTTCTTCTTCTTCTCTTTATGTATGCTTTGCACTGGGAATGAAGCATTCAAATTTCATTCAGCTACACTGCGGTATAGTTCTGAATGACAAGAAAGTTTTATTTGACTTTAGCTTTGAGTGTGAATTTGGATGTTTTGTTAGTATTTAGTATTGTCTGCAGTGTGGAGTTCCAAGATTTTGATATTTGGTGCGAGAATAGAGAGTCTCTGTGAGAATTATTAGATTTAGTTACTTTGAGCAGCAGTTTGTTAGAAGATCTTAAAGATCTGTAGTTTGAGTAGAGCTACACTAAGTTACTGAGTGCTGGGCAGTTGTCCGGGTGGTGTAGGATGGAATGAATGAAAGTAAGCTGGTTGAGCGTTAGGAGATTTGGTAGTTAAATCCATTGCAGTTGATGAAGTCTGCACAGTGGTGTGATCTGTAAGGGAGGTTAGTAGCAAATCCAGCTATTTTGCTGTAACAAGACTCCAGTTTGTTTAGATCAGATTTTCTAAGATTAGTGAATAAAGGTGAGGTATATAGAAGGGTAGACAGGACAGGAGTCCTAACTATGGAATGTCTAGTGGTATCTCTAAGATATGGTTTGACTCTGTACAGAGAACCCAGTTCAATGTGGACCTTTTTATGGTTAGAGCAAGGTGTTTGTCAAATTTTAGACTGTTGTCAATTGTGACTCCAAGGGGTTTGGTGTGCTGGACTGATTCTTTTTTTGTTTTATTGCCAGAGTAGATTGAAAAAGAGGAGTAAGGGTCTGGTATTTTACTAATACTGAAGAGCATGATCTTTTTTTTTTTTTTTTTTTTTTTTTTAGGATTGAGCACTAGTTGGGATTCTGAGAGATATTTTTCGATGTTTAGGAGAGATTGTTGAGCTGAACATATGAGGGAAGAGTCATCTGCTTATTGAATAATGGTTGCTTGCTGGGTGGCTGCACTGAGCCTGTTCGTGAATATGGTGAAGAGCATTGGACTGAGAATTGAGCCTTGGGGCACCCCTACTGAGACAGGTAATATGGTGGACAGTTCATTTTGTCACTTAACTGTCTGTTGGCAGTCAGTTAAGTAGCTATAAACTAGAGGAGGGCTGGTTGGGTTAAGTTTAAGGAGCTAGCATATTTTGGTAGCTTTTGATGAGAATCATACAAACTTAGAAAGTTATAAAACCACAACAGGCACCCAAAGAGGTGATAGAATAACAGGTTTTGTATTAGCATACATTTTCTGAAGAGTATGAAGTCTGAAACTCAAATGCCTGTCATTACTTTTTAGCTTCAATCTTTAATGACTGGACATGAATTTGCCAGAAAAAACACAATTTTATGAAAAACGGACCAAAAATATGAGGCAAACATCTGGACATTCTGTGAAAATCTTTACAGTTGAGAAGGTATGAGTGAGATACAGTATCAAAGGCCTTAGACATATCCAGAAAGGCAGAAGCAGCATGCTGTTTGTTATTTCTAAGCTGGTTGATGGAGTTTGTAAAGCTTACAAGGGCACTTGTTCATAGGTTCACAGATCGTATAGGTTCATAGGTAAGTACTAGGCTAGCTGGCCATGTGGGAGATTTTAAGCCTAGCCAATTTCCCTTCAAAGGTGAGAATCAAACTTTGTTCCTTGTGTGTCTGAGGTTAACACCGTAACCATTATACCAATCCTCAACCATTGTACTATGTTTAGGGCTGAAACCATGTTGGGATGGAGACAGGTGGTTATAGGTTAGCAGATAGTTGAGGAATTGTGTGTAAGCATTTTTCTAGTGTCTTAGCTATGGGTGGGAGAATAGCAATTGGCCTGGACTCAAAAAACTTAGTTGATGTGCCACCTTAGTGTAGGGAGATGATATATGAGACTTTCCAGAGTTTGGGGATGTACTGCCCTGCAATGGACCAGTTTACTAGAAGAGATATAGGGTAGGAGATGGCATCTGCAGACAATTTGAGAAATTCATTGGGGAGTTGTTCAGCTGTGAGGGATGAGGGCTTTAGTTTGAAAAGATGGTGCTAGTTTGAACTGGTTTGATTGAAAATTAGTTAAAGGTGTTTTCTGATCCATTACAAATATTTAGAGGAGCTTTGTTGTTGCTTTTAATGAGGAATAGTATAGAGCTGAAAAAGTGAGATTTAAGTCATTCACAGCAATGGAGCCCAGGAAGTTTGCACTGTAACTTCCAATGGGTGGAACCAAAGTCTTTTGACAGAATTAAATTATGTCCTCACATTTCAAACAAATGTTCATATCTCTGGAACCATAGGGTTTATGAAAGAATATAAGTGGCAAACCCTTCAGCACAAACTATTTTTACAGTGGTAGTATTCTTTAGGATCTAGTTCTTAAATTGAATGATATAAGTCAGAGTAAACACAGTAACTCTTACGTTTGTAATACTTTGTAAACAACAAACACTATCTCAGCAACCACTCAAGTTACACAGATACCCCCAGATTTACTAATCTTCAATGCAAGACTTGCTTAGTCCTGCACGGAAGCGGATGTTTAGGAGCAGGATGGCAGTGTGCCATGCATATTAATGAGGTGCGCTGCCTGAGCTCCTAATCTTACACGGAGCATGTAAGATTGCAGGGGGCGTGTCTGAGAACAGAGCTCTCAGAATATACATGCCCCTGCAATGAAGAACAGCAGAAATCCCAAAAGAATGAGCGAGACTGCTCATAGGTGTCCATATACCCCCAGCAACATCCCCCACATGTACAACAGCAATAGTAAATACACAATACAAATATACTTTTTTTTTTTATGAAACCGATTAAATCTAACCGTAGGTGTGCGGGTTTGCCCATCGCTTAGCTACGGTTAATGCAGCTTAAATGGCTGAAGAGGCTAACAAGGAAGATCTATGCAAATGAAGCAATAGTGTAGTGGGTAAAACATTCGCCTTTTGAGCAGGCATTCCCGGTTCAAGTCCCACTGCAGCACATTCCATTTCTCATGTCAAATCACATTATGACCAAGATTTTAGTTGCATAACCTACTAAATAACATATATTTGTGAACTGGAGTACTGCATTAAATGTAAATGTGAGATGTCAGTGTCATAATGTTGCAAAGTTCACAGATAATCACATGTGCCCCATACAGTATATGTACATAGGAATCATAGATACAAATGGAAGGCAAAATGTGTAATGAATGATAACTCCATACAGCTTCCAAATCCCCCACCTTCTCAAGAACCATTAGACATTACTGTCTAAATTAGTGCAGTGGTAAGCAGGCTTAAGCACTAGTAAGCAAGTGTAAACACTATTAAGCAGGAGTAAGCAGGAGTAAGCATATGTAAGGACTAGTAAGCGTGTTTAAGCCCATTTTCACTGGGGGGTGGTGTTAAGCAATGCGCACACAGGTTAAGCAGTATTGAAGCTAACTCTCTGTAAGCATATTTAACCAGAGGTTAGCAAACCCACTTACAAGTGCTTAAAAGTGTGTTAATCACTCTGTATCCAACAGCCGCTATTCTGCCCAGCAACAAAATGAAAAGCCTTGCATGACTTGAACCCAGGACCCTATACACTATAGTTACAGTAGGTAACCACCAAGCCATCACAGCAGTACATAAAAGTAAGATATCACCAAATAAACCCTTACTTACTATAGTAAAATCAAACTGAAGATGTGAAAGGAATCAGTATATAGTCATATGTTCTATAACCTACTACATAACAAAAATATGTGAACTGGAGTACTGAAGTAAGGCCAGATGTGAGATATAAATGTAATGGAGTGTTGAAGTCCCTACTAAACACAAGGACCCCATACAGTGTACGTACACATAAATCATGGATACCAGACATTTATATACAATGTGATGAATTATAAATCAATACCAAAAAGCAAATATAACACAAAGTCAATTTTAAGCAACTCTAAGCATTGCACAGGCCAGCTTAGGAGGTGTAAGCAATGTGTAGACCAGCTAACTCAATGTGCCCAGTGGTATACCTCTTTAAACATTGCCAACCTTAGGTAAGCAGGTTTACCCATAGCTTAGCCTTTTCAAAACCGGCCAATCACAGAAAAGTGTGGGAATTCGGCCCTACTTAAACCCAACAGGCGGCAATACATCTCATAATTGGTTGTAGCTTCCCCTTGCATGCACCATGGCAGAAAGGAGAGAGGGACTGTGCTTCAGGGATCAGTGCTGGGGAATCCAGGAGTCCAGAGTCATGGCAGGACTCCTTGTCAAAGATCATGAGCAGAGACTGCTGCAGGGCCAGTACCAGGGTTCCCAATATAAGGCAGAAGCCTAGGACCATCTCGCCCATGACCTCACCAGTACCACTGGCATATCCTGAACTGGTGAGCAGGTCAGGCATCACTATGCCAACATGAAGCGGCAAAAGGGGGACCTCTTGGATCAGTGGATCCCAGAGGATAGGACGACAGGGGAGGTCCCAGCTGTGTGTAAGTATCACTCCACTACCTGTGTAATAATTGCCAGCTCATGTATATTATGGATAGGTATGGCTAAATATTCCTCTTATATCCTTCACAGTGACAAGTGAGCATGCTGCGAACCAGGAGGTCCATGGCTGTCAGCTGGAGAGGTTGCAACGTGAGGCAGGTTAGTAATACTCTTGCATGTACTGTCACTGGAAATAAATCTAAAAGTATTAGTAAATTAATTGCCAGTATAAAACCTGTATTGTTTAAGGCAAGTACTGCATACACCGGAGAATATGGCAGGAAGAGTCTCATATAGTTTGTATGTAAATAAAAGCATAACAGCCTGACAATAAAGGTCTAACTGCTGGACTGTATGTGTATACTCTGGTAGCATATGGTAACATAGATTTGCAATCACTTAATAGTAATGTTGTATTAAGCACTGTTCCCCACACTGATGCAACCTAAATAGAATGTGTAGGAATGTCTGTATATGACTAGTGTAATCCCCAGATGTCACTTAGTACAACTGAGAGACACAGAGACAGAAAACAGTGAAAAGACAGACAACACAATCTGAATAGCACATGCAACTGAGACGTGAACTGTTGTATATTTAGCACACACAGCCATGGTTCGAATCCTGGGAGTGGTAGTAGTCAGCATACAGAATCATACCCCACAACTGTACAGATATGTCCAGATTGTCCAGTAAATTGGCCCATATCTGCTGACTGTCACCATGTCCCCCTAGGAAATCAGTGGGATGATCCCAGATGTATAGGCAGCAAACAGGGAATACAACTGATTGTCACACATCTATGAGAACAAAGGTGGCACACTAGCATCTCCCCAAAATCTTATGAGAGTAATAAGCTATGTATATCCCATTCACACCCCCATGATGTCAAGCTGTGACCAAAGTGTATACAGTAACAGAGTGAGATGTAAGTGCATAATAGTAATGTGGAATTTGGTACTTTGTGGGGCAACATTCAGGTAGTGCTAACAAACATTGCTCCCACAGGTCTGTCAGATATGAACACTGTGCCCAGAAATAAAAGAATGATACCCTGTACTGGTACTGTTTACTTTGGTATTGTATGGCATTGTGACTGATGCAGTTGCTCTGAATAATAAGGTATTACTCATCACTGTCGCCCACACTGTGCTACATAATATAGTGCCTAGGGAATCCTGTATAAGAGTGTTGTAATACAAGGTCAGAATGTAAAACCACAAGAGAATTATAAGACAGAAAGCAGATAGGAGATACACAGCAATATCTATATAGCACACACAACTGTGATGGACAGTGTTCTAGTGTTAGCAGACACAGCCATGGTCTGAATCCTGGGAGTAGAAGTAGGCTGCATACAGAATCATACCCCACAACTGTACATATAAGTCCAGAATGTCCAGTATATGGGCCCATATCTGCTGCCTGTCACCCTTCCCCCTGGGAAATCAGTGGGATGATTCCAGATGTTTAGGCAGCAAACAGGAAATACAATTGATTGTCACACATCTATGAGAACAAACCTGCCACACTAGCAACTCCCCAAAATCTTATGAGAGTAATAAGCCACGTATGTCCCATTTACATCCCTATGTTGTCAAGCTGTGACGAGAGTGTGTACAGTAATAGAGTGAGATGTATGCAATAATACTAATGTGAAATCTGGTACTTTGTTTGGCAACATTCAGGTAGTGCTAATAAACATTGCTCCCACAGGTATGTCAGATACGAACACTGTGCCGAGAAATAAAATCTTGATACCCTCTACTGGTACTGTTTACTCTGGTATTGTATGGAATTGTGAGTGTTGCAGTTGCTCTGAATAATAAAGTATTACTGATCACTGTCACACACACTGTGCTACATAATATAACTGTGTAGGAAATTCTGTATAAGAGTGCTGTAAGTCGCTAAAGTTTGAAGAGGGCAATAGTTTAGATATGTCTCAGTCCACCTGCATGTGGTCAAGACATGGCCAGAGTCTGTGCAAAAAGAGATGGACAGGTATGTGCACAACATCAACCAGGAATCTGGGAGTATGTGTAGAAACATTTAGTTAGTGTTAACAAACATTTCCTCCACTGGTATACCAGGTAAGAGGTGTATACTGCAGGGAGAAACAGTTCATGTATAAAGATGACAACAGCCATATCACTGTCCAAATTAAGGCAATAGGGTAGTGTAGTAATACTTGTAAGGTACAGATAGCAGCACTGACTAGGAAAGTAATGTGAAGTACAGGAATATACTAGTTGTTAATTGACATCTTTCTCTCCGCCCCGTCATATCTCCAACAATAGACTAATTACCCACCTCAACGGGTATGTGATGACTCCACTGTTATGTTGAGACATATGTCCTATTGGTTTATAATTATTTAAATCTGTTTCTATGCATGTGCTATGTTGAAATACTCCAACATTGGTAACATGGTGCCATCAATGTACCTGCATGCTGTTGTTATTACCACTGTGGTCCCATATATGCATGTATTCCATTTGCTATGCAACTGTTGCATGCTGTTATACCTAACCCTGGAATGTGTTGACTATTAATAACCCACATATGTTGATACACCATAAACATCATAGCATGTATGGGAATGCGGGTCCCAGTGGACCCACCTGTCCCACCTCAGCTGGCCATGGAACTGGGCACCAGCACATCTGGGTCCCAACCCTCGTCTGTTGGTCCTGCACCACATTTGGGTGGAACTGCCTCAGGGGATGGGACTCATCCCCCTCAGGAACGGGTGCAGACAGAAAGCTTTCACCCATCGCCAGGTCCAGGTCATGGTGCATAGAGAGCTTGATCAGCAGTTTGGAGATCTTCTACACCAGCTCCAGGGCCGCGTGTCACAACTAGAGGGTTGACCTGGCTCTCCAACTCAGCCCCCAGCACAGCCATCTTCGGGCCTGTGAAGGTGCAGTTGGGATCTCAGTCCCACTGTTTCCACTAAGGGGCTCATGGGCTTCCAATTTCCCAACACCCCTCCCCATCAAGGTGTTTACCCCACACATATGTCATATATACTGCCCCTGTATGCATCTGGTTTGTTTTGTCTGTTAACCTACCCAACCTACCTCCCCGAATATACCTACTATCCCTCCCCAACATCCCATTCTCACCTGAAAAAAAATAAAAAAGGGCATTATGTTGCCAAAAAAAAATATCACCCCATACATAGCTGTCCATTTCACACACGTATCCACTGGACATGTAATCAGGTCTAACTGGCAGCACAAGATATTATTGTTGTCCTCAAACCTCTCTCAGGGGTGTGAGTGTCCAAACCTACCTCCAAATTCAGTGTGTATGCACAGCTGTTGCTGTATAAGAAATGGGCAGCTAATGACCTTCCCTATACCCTCCTGCACATCCCTAGCTATTTTCTCCACTGTCTTTCCCTCTTTGTGCCCCTTTATCACCACTTTCATATCAACCCTTTTTTCCTTTTCTTTTATAGAAATTAGTCTGTGGGAAAGTGGGTGTAAGCACTTTTAAGAAGCAGTAAGTGAGTTTAAGCCTGTTTACGGGGGGTAAGCAATGCCTACACAGATTAAACAATTTAGAAGCTAACTGAGTATAAGAAACTGTAACCGGAAGTTAGCAGTGCTTACATCCATGCAAACCTGCTTACAATTGCTTAAAAGTGCCTTAATCACTCTGTATCCAATGGCCCATGTTCTGCCTAGCAACAAAGTAAACAGCCTCTGTAAGGCTCAAACCCTGGAACCTGCACACCATAGCGACAGTGATTTACCACTAAGCCATATTAGACACACATAATGCTTATGTTTTCACAAACATATCATTCAGCCCAGTCATACAACAGTACAGGAAATGTATTTACATTTAGATGTATGTGTGTGTGTGTGTGTGTGTGTGTGTGTGTGTGTGTATATATATATTTATATCAAAATAGATATATACATATATATATATATATATATATATATATATATATATATATATATATATATATATATATATATATATATATATATACAAATATATATATATATATATATATATATATATATATATATATATATATATAAAAACATATACATACATATGCTTACGTCTATAGATATATATGTCTACATCTATATGTATATATATATATATATATATATATATATATATATATATATATATATATATATATATATATATATATATATATATATACAGACATACATCTGTAGATAAAAATTGAAACATAACAAGAACATATATGTCCACATGCACCATTAATGGGGTTGAGGGGGCCCAAACAACATACGTCTTATATGTATAGGTATTCCCCCACCACCATCTCCCACAACCAAACACATCTGCCCTGCAATACACTACCAACAGTTGCAGATCCTAATCAGGACATGACACAACATGGGCATAAGATGTTAACAGTACTCCATCCCACCTGTACGATGTCAGGCTGGTATCAGTAACATATCATGCAGTACAGTCTGTCTACCATAGGGAATGTACAATGTGGAAGCAATCAACATCCCTAGGATACATATACACAGAGACATATATGCAGCTACAGATATACATATATAATATATATATATATATATATATATATATATATATGTATATATATATATATATATATATATATATATATATATATATATATATATATATATATATATATGTATATATATATATATATATATATATATATATATATATATATATATATATATAAAACTACACATACACACAGAGATATGTATAGGAAGATATATATGTAGAAGGTGCACACAATACGGAACAGCCACTATGCCTACAGTTACCACCTTACCAACTGGACACTGTATGAGCCACCCATACCAATGACAATTGTTGCCTGCAACATATACCCACAGAGAGGTCAAAGGATATAACACCACACACAGGTTTGCATACATGGGACAGCTTTATTTGTGTACTATTACAGTTGTATATGCCATGTCATATAGCTGTTTAGACACTGACATACATATAAACAGAGTACTGCAACTGTGAAACAGTTATATTAATACAGTAGTCTGGAAAGGTTTACATATGTTGCTGTCCAGGCCAAGGCCTTCATGTAGTACAATAGTAAAGACAGACTGGGCCACAGGATACCAGTCAATCAACAGTAAGTAATGCAGATGTATAGTCCAGCAACCTCTATGTACACTCTGTACACAATCCCTAGGGGGTAAAGATCTCAGTTGACACAATGGGATGTATCTGTTAAATAATAAGGCATAACTGACACCACCATCATAATCACACTGACAGAACAGTCTGTATGGCAGGAGGCAGTAGGCTTGCATTTACCCAAGGTGAATTGTATGGTAATGTACATCCAGATACCTTAAGGCAGCTTACCCCTGATACCACCACATGTTGTAACAGCCTAGGTTAGTTATTTTGTACCCCCAGACTCAATAATACAGAGCCATATACCACTGTTACATACATTGGTCTCTAGAGTGCATAAGGGCACACATGTATTGTGTAGATGAAGCCCACACATATATAGACCCAACCCCACTGTATGTGTGGGGGACACAACAGCAGTGGACTGATGGTAGGAATGGCAGTATGACATACTCACAGCCCACTACATAACCCCTGACAGCATGTCATATGTATAAAGCCTGATATGTAGGTGGAGGACAGAGGCTGGAACACAGGCCCATATGTGTAAAACTGTTGTCATACACTAAACAAGTTGCTGGTGTTACAGGATAGTCTGCAACCTACCCTTAGTCAGGAATATGAAGTTAAACAGAAATGGATGTAGCCATGTACTGATAGCACTCAACACACACACTGCCAGTGATATATCTGACACAGGATCTGTGTGGTGGACAGACAAAACATAATAGACACAACTCTGGCCATCAGGAGGATAGGCCCACAATTGAGAGCTATGCAGGCAGACTGCATTCCCAGTTAAACTAGTATGTACACACAAACCCTGTAACACCGGTGCTATACAATGCATTCAACAACATGACTAACACTCTGTCAGTAGTTCTGGAACCTCCTACAAATATGTAGCTGGCCTGAGTGCGCAGGTTCTCCTGTAAGAGGTATTGCTACCTGCTGTCTGTAACACTGCTGCCCACACACAGGAAGGATGTCCATCATACAGAAAAGGTAAAGGGACCACGCCCACATGATGTAGGGATTTATAGTAGTTGGTTGCCATGACAGTGGTAATTGGAAGTATTACACAGCATGCTGCATGCAGGTAGCAAGTGGAGGACACTGATTGGTGCAGAGGCCATCACCTGATCATGTGCACCACCTACAAATTCCATGCTGCAATCTATGCAAAGCAGCTCATTCCATTTACTGGAGAGAGACTGAGAGTGAGAGAGAGAGAGAGAGAGGAAAGAGTAATCATATAAGACACAGAAAAAAATAAAAACAAACCATCTAGAAGAGTCTGCATTCCAGAACAGGTATGTGAAGTATATATGTATGTAATTAACCATAGTACCTGGTCCATAATAATGGGATAGATGATGTGGAATGATTTATATGTGCCTTCAGGTGTTGTTGTTGTAATGATGTTCAGCTGAACAACTGCTAAGGACAACAGGGTCCATCCTTGTGGGTAGTGGGCCATACCCATCAACCGTGCAGAGCAGCACTGACTGATAAGATGTAAGCCATCATAGTGTGTGGTGTAATGGGAAGTATGTATATTACGTGGCCAATAGCTGGTGGTGGAAGTAATGCCATAATGATGGACACGTGGGTTCCACAGCCCACCGCTTGCAGGATACTCAGGTTAACTTGTATTGTAGCATGCAGGAATGCCATAGGTATGTAATAGGGTTTCCTGCAATCTGTGCCTACATATACCCTCTAATGTTAAGCTGTGTCCATATGTGGCACCTATCTGTGCTGTAGCAAGGCAGAACAGTGCAGCTGTGCAGGAATGTGTTGTGAGATTGTGGACCTGATGTCTGAATGTATCCCACGTATAGTTATATATATATATATATATATATATATATATATATATATATATATATATATATATATATATATATAGGATCTATATTAGAACACCGAACGTTCAAAATTTCAAGTGTTCTAATATCGACCCATTTTCAGCGAACATTGAAAATATCAAAGAAACAGAAAACCGAACTTTTTCATAGGGAAAAAATTTGGTTGTCCATTTCTGTTGCTTCAGTATTTTCAGTGCTGTGGTGGGAAAGTTACAGGTCTGGTTCAGGTAAGTGTGCGATTGTGTGGACGTGAGGGTTAGGGCAGGTTAGGTGAGTTAGGGTTAGGGGGCGGGTCAGGTAAGTGTGCGATTGTGTGGACGTGAGGGTTAGGGTGGGGTAGGTGAGTTAAGGTTAGGGCATGGGTGAGGTGACTGTGCGATAGTGATGGACCTTAGGGTTAGGGTTTGGGTTAAGATAAGTGAATAGTTAGTGGTGTATGTATAGTTTAGTGTAGGGTTAGGTGTAAGAGTTTAGGTGTATGTGTGTGGATTGTTGTTTGTTTGGTGTGCTTGTGTTGTGTGTATGTGTTTTGAAACAGTGCATTTTTTCCCTAGGAAAAAATTTGCTGTTCTGTATGTTTGATGTTTTATATTTTTGAATACTAGGGTTCGATATTAGAACACTCAAAATTTTGAAAGTTCGGTGTTCTAATATAGATCCTATATATATATATATATATATATATATATATATATATATATATATATATATATATATATATATATATATATATATATATATATATATATATATATGTATGTGGACACATGTATATATGAGCACATATATACATCACATATATCTACACATATATAGATATATGCCTATATGCACGTCTACATATATACAAACACACACACACACAAACTTATATGTATGTAAATACATGTCCCCTATATTACTACCACAGTGCTGCATGCTATGTGAGTTGAAATAGCACACATAGCAATACACACAGATATCTACAGCTGTCAGTGTTTGCATCATGGATGGGTGTGTCACATGTGATCCCCTTAATTGGGACCACATTGCCCTTGTCTGTGAAGTATGGAATGGGAATATGGGGAATTATGGCAGGTATAGTTGTGGAGGTGGTCAGGGTTGATAGATATAGGGACAGCCTACAGGGATGGTATATGACACATCTGGTGGGTAAATATCCTGGGTGGTGTGTGTGATCTGTGATGTGGACACTTCATGGGCCCCAATATGGACACAATGGGAACAAGCCTCCAACCCACTGAAACTCACAACAGCAGTCCACATCCCAAAGGTGCCTGGCCTGGACTCTGAGCAGAAGGAGCATGTGGGCCCTGTGTATGTGTACTGGGTGCCCCAAGGTGATGTAGCACATCCCACATGTGTCTGTGGAGTCCATTATGGAACAGAACCTGGAACTGACCTCAGGGGACAGGAACATGTCTGTGTGTGCCTCCAGTAGGGGGACAACATCCCGTGGGTTGGTTCTACCTGACGGGAGGCCCCAGGGTAGGTCGCACATATAATGTGGCCTGGTAACATGGGCAGATGAGTTTGGAGAGGTGGTTCTGCTGGCCAATAGTACATGTACATGCTATTAAGTCACTGTTATAGAACATATGTTGGTAGTAATTATCTACACAATCCCAGAACAGCATGCATAGATAACCGCAATAACACAGAATGTCAGATGTGCAGCAAGCACATAGCAAGCATACCACGGGCATATATGGAACCATTGTGGCACTGACAACAATATGCAGATGAATAGTCCGTAACAGGCCAGCAATGATAGTGTCCACACAGGGAACATGGCTACAAACACATTGCACAAAGTGTTGTACAGTACAATATCTGCCTCACTGGTAGTTATGCTGTAGCCATACCTATTGAGTTGTGTGTACAGTGTGTTGTTGCTAATATGGTGGGGGGGTGACAGTGATCTGTATTAAGAACTGTGGTAACCTTGCTGCAAGATTTGCTCACACCAGTGTCCACCTTTATGTCTTTCAGGCACAATGTCCCATGGAAGGCTGCCAGTCTACACAGCAGCTGAAAATGAAGTCCTGCTGAATTAACTCATACAGCATTATACGATCTCATTTGGCTGGGCCACCCATGTGCAGCAGGAGTGGACCACCCTGTGGAATGACCTAGTCTAAAGGGTCAATTATGTCAGACTGCACAACAACAGTTATGAGCAGGTCCAGCATCATTGTTCTGACCTGCTTCGCAATGCCCATCAATGTGCTGCTGCAGTCTGGAGAGATCCCTTCACCATGGGGGAGGGCCATGCCATCCATCCCCCCTGACACATGTGGAGGAGCTCCTGGTCAGCCTCTTGGCACCTACCCATCTGGCCAGCCACCAACCACCGGACACCTTTGTGGAAGTGGGTGCCACCCACACACCAGCAGAGAAGCATGCAGGTAAGGCCACAGGGCACATCAGTAGACCACTGTTGCATATACATCTGCAGCAGTACAGGTAGATCATGCATATCTGACAAGCCATAGATATATTGTGTTGTTGCATAGTAGTGATAAACAGATGTCTATATGTGGTAGTATTGTGGAACTGTACTGTTGATGTATTGTAATTCTGCACCCACCCTGTAGCAATGACACAGGTGTAGCCACTGCCATTGCATATCTCACCCTCTTATGTAGGTCCTTCTGGGATACCACCAAGGCAGCAGCCTGTAGCTGTTGAGTATGGTTTATGCAGATGCTTGCCAATACACCGGGCATGTAATGGTGATGGTATATTCTATGCACACATCTAACACACCTACCCAGAATGCATGCTGTACATGTGCATGTATTGTTGCTATGAAATGCACGGCATCACAGAGGTGACCATGATAGGGTATTGGAAGGATATGTCAGACACCTGCATGATAACTAACATCCTGTCATTGTGCAATGTGTCCACAGGGAATAACATAATGGTGGGAGACATGGCCTACAGCAGGGACATGTGTGGAACAACACCCATATACAGTGCAACACCAGTGTATATACCTGTAGGACAATGGCAACTGCTGCAGAGATACACTATGGCATAAGGCATTACAGTGGTCCACATTTTCAGCTGGGACTAGGCTGTAACATGTAGTGTTCGGTGTATGGGACACTGCAAAGTGACACATGTGTAGGGCTTACTTGTCATGCATCTGCCAAAAGGCTGAAGGTGGGGTGTCAGCAGGGATCCTAAGGATGCTATGAATGACTTTATCTGCACATAGTCAGGTTCAGGACTTGTGGCAGATGTAACCCTACCCCCACAGCAATAGTGACTGCAGTGTGTGAACACCAAGGGATGTGCACATGAGTAGACCTTGCAATCATGCAGATTAGGGGGACATGTGTAGGGCAGACTGAACATACACTGGAAAATGCAGATGGCCCATGCAGGTATACCCCTGCCAGGAGTAGTGACTGCTGTAGTACACACAACAAGAGGTGTGACAAACCGTCATGATAAGGGTGTTCACACATATGCCCACACGGAGTGTATGCATCATGGTCAACATCCGCACACCCAACACATTCCGTAGACACTGCATGTGAAAGTAAAGGGCATATGTCACATATCGGGCTCATGTACTGTTAAGATATGCAGTGATGTGGTCCCAATGCAGACGAAGGATGGGTGCATCATATCAATAAGGGTGTGTACACCCCCTCATAGCCATGGTATGCTCTGATGGTTGTTAGTGTAAGAGTATTGGATTGGTCATACATGGTCCGCTGATGTTGAGAGCTGTAAATCAGACATCAGGCATTCACAAATTACATCTGTCCACATATCATCCCAGGTATGTGTTGCAGAAAAACATAGGGGCAGTGAGCATTAAAGATGACGTAACTGACACAATGCTACACATTCCACAATGGGTTGTACACCTGTGAGGTGTGGTGCACAGTACATGGCAGGGTGCAGAACAGGCATACAGCAATACTGTGTACATGGGTGCAGTGGTATCCAGGGGAAGGGGCATCACCTAGTGACACAGCACATGCATCACACACATGTATATTGTTGCTAGCATGGATTGATTATAGCTGCACTGCATGCTGTTGTGTACCATATGTTATGCATGTTGACAGATGGGTAATAGGAGGACTGTGTGTACTATCATTGTGCAACCTCACCTGTGTGTGTGTGTGTGTGTGTGTGTGTGTGTGTGTGTGTGTGTGTGTGTGTGTGTGTGTGTGTGTGTGTGTGTGTGTGTGTGTGTGTGTGTGTGTCCTGGTGATTACTTAATTTGTCTGTAGGTTCACTCTGGTGAAGTGGTGGGAGGTTGATGCATGTAGGATGTGTGTGTGAATGTGTGGGTGACCATGTATGCACATGTGTGATTGTGGGGTATTCATACAGCTGTACCTCCCTTTGGGATCATGCAGTACATGGACATGGACTGCCACATTACACACCAGGAATACTTGTCATGTATGTAATCACAGGACAGCTGATAGTATAATAAGGTCTGTAGCATGGAACAGGCATTGAAAGGGAAGGTAGACACCAGGAATACCCTTAATATTGCATTCAGCAGAGAGGTGAACTACAACCCACATATGCAGAACTACAGATGCATTGAGGAAGTACTACTCAACACCAGGGAGCGTATCCATAAATTACAGTTGTCACATGATAGGCAGATTGAGCAGCATATCTGGCATTTACTAAGCAATACATACACATGACACACCAGTGCATGATGTTATGGAGTAAACATACTAGCCCACACATATAGGGGCCATGCTCATGATGTCCAGACATACACAGGGTGAACACTGAATGACAGCAGTGAGGCCATCTAACACCGCTACACACAGGTCAGGCAGGTAATGTAGTAACAGGTCTTGTGTTGTGCTCACTTGTCTAGGCATTTAAAGGACTGATATGTTAATGAGTGGTATCAATGTGTGTATGTTACCAAGTGTGATACAGGATGGGGAACACGTGGAAATATATGTGGGACTGTCTGTAGAGTCACGGACAGGTAGATATTACGGTGGTGTGTGTGTGTGTGTGTGTGTGTGTGTGTGTGTGTGTGTGTGTGTGTGTGTGTGTGTGTGTGTGTATACTGATAGACAATGCTGTACAGGTTTTAAAGTGCATTTATTGTTTTCCCCCACAGGTGGTGAGGTGGGTCAGGGTCCCTCCTGCATGCAATCTGTTGTTGATGTCCATACAGACACCAAAGATGATGATAGTACTGTTGAGGCACAGGTGGGGTTGTCAGGGGCTGAAACAGTGCCATCAATTGTCATCCCCCCTTTTAACCACCCCACCCCCGCACTCAGTTTCAGTGCCTATACATATCCCATCACCAGTGGCCATAGTGGAGGGACAGCTGGTGTTTGGTAGCTGTGCACAGTAAAGTGTAGTAACCATGCCTACTGTGTCTAGTTACAGCAAGCATAGCCAGATGTCCAGCAGGGCACCACATAGTCAGATGTCCCAGGGTGCTCATGGTAGGGTCACTGGACATCATGCCCCTGGCAGAGGCGACATAGCTGGTACCAGCAGGTGCATATTTCAGGCTGTCATGGAGGTGCAGGCATGTATAGAATGTTACACCAGACAGGGCCTGAGGCTGCAGAGGGCTGCTCTCACATCTGCAAGTGACAATGCCTGTGAACTGGTTGGTGCCATCCATGCATTAACTGAGTTCATGGATAGACGGTCTGGTGAGATGATGGCCCTCATCAACCATGGTCTGTCCATGCTTGAACGTGTGGTGGGAGTGCGGCGACCTCGTGGATGTACGTCAGCAACGCCAATAGCTGGCAGTCAACGTGAACATGCTAGGACAACAAGATGCTCCCGTAGTGGCAGTACCAGCCCCGGAACTGCGGAGGGGGCACTGTCCACACCACACCACAGCATGCCACAAGCATGTGGCCCTGGACAGTCCCAGGAGGGACATGGTACCAGCAGACATTTGTCATCATCAGGTGAGAGTAGAACATCAAGACCTGTACCTGCACATGCCCATGGAACCCCTGGCAGGCACAGTCCATGTGTCCATGGCTGGAGGCAGTGAACTGCACACCCTGCCAGTTCTGGTCTGCAGCTGTCCATAAACACCTGTGTAGGACAGCCACATGGCAGAATTGTGTGCATGCATACCTACACACTATACAAACACACCTAGGGCAACCCCATACCTACACACACCACATCACCATGCCCAGTTCACCTCAGTACACCCCTCACCCACACACAAGGTGTCAAATGTATGGTCCATCCTCGGCCTCGGCTAACCAACAACACACCCTGTGTATATGATGATACCTGTGCCACATCCCTGTCATCCATACCATCTATGCAGGGACCGGCTACTATGGTTCTGATGCACATGGTGACTGTACTACAGTGTATCACAGTACTGCAGTGTAACATGTTGTAAGGAGTAAAGTGTAATGCATATATGTCAGGTAGTGTAGCCATCCAGCAATGATGCATTATAGCTGTTAGTACCACTGGTTGATTGTGGTCTCTATAATGTTATCCATTTGTGTTGTAGGTGTACATGTGTCAGCACGAGGATGGTCTGCAGTCATATTCCACAATGGGGTATGGAACTGTGGTGACACCATGGCTGTGACATATCTGGGGTACAGTTGTATACATGTCACAGGTTAGTATAACAGTTATTGCCTGTGCCACATGGACAGGTGATCCGCTGGGACGTGTATACCCTGCAACCTGATGTAGACCCATCCACATACATGCACACTGTTACAATGCAACACTGGGACTAGACCCCTACCTAGGTATGTAGTGATACTGAAGTGTGTGCCTTACATTGCACACACCACACAGCGTTTAGGGTGAGGTGTTTAGGGTTACATGTTACATGCAGAACATCCCCAGCCATGTCCAGTGTGCTACTGGAGGATGTAATGGGTGTATATGTACAATACATAGTGTGACATACCTTCATATACACATTAACAGGCACATAACAGGCAGACACACATCCGAGAGACCAGGGCCTATCGCTGCTAACTAACTTGACCATGTGTCCAATGTGTTAAAGGTAGGCTGCACACAGCACATGCATAACTGGCTTGGAATGTGGTATCAGTTACCTGTATGGTTGATGATGACAGTGGTAACCATAACGTCGTACATGGGACATATACCAGGTGTACCTTGGTGTAATGACAGTGTACACAGCACCACATTCCCCAGTGGATATTGTACTCCCTGACACCCATGATGACACTCTGACATACCCACCATCACACATTGCCCACAACTGTGATACAACCCATTGTAGATCCCAACAGTGGTACTACAGGGATATGCATCTGATGCACATGCTACATGGATAGCAGGGTGTTGCATTGTCATGCCTTACCGATAGGCAGCAATGACACTATTTGAACTACCGCATGGCAATGGGTATTGTAATAGGTGTATGTGGCCTCAGAATGCTGTACCCTACAGATAAACAGACATGCACACATACCCACACTTGCCAGAACACAGTGGGTATCCCCCTATCAACCCATTTGTACAACACTGCTGTGATGGTACTGCAAGGCTGGTGTAGCCGGCATGGAGAGGAGCTTGACAGGATACATGTAATGTCCCATACAGCAGCAGCCATGACTGGCTATGGCAATGGTTGTTGTGGTGATTTTGAAGGCCCTCATGGAATTCTCATGTACAGGTGTGCTAACACGCACACACTACTATACTCAGTCATGCACATGTACACATGTGTCAGTACTGGGGTGTATCACTGCAGGTGGTCATAGCTGTGTACCTAGCTATTGTCCAAGGAGAGTTGGGTTATGTAGGGGTTGTGTGTACAGTAGTATCCTGCCACCTGCCATGTGGCAGCAGGCAATCTATTGATGGACACTACTGTGGTGACCCTCAGAGTGAGAGTAACATGTATCAGCCATTCCTCCAGCTTCCTCCTGCACATGGCCACTGAGTTGATCATGTTGACATGCATGCAAAATGCATTACAACACATGATTAGTGTCTGTGATGGAGGCCTGTACCCAAGTGTGTTCTGTTGACTGCGGTAGTGTAGTGGAGGTATCCGTGGCATGTGGTGCATACAGGGTGTTATCTCCAATATATGCCAGTTCGTACACAGCTGGGCAGACATGTCATTGTCAATCAAGCTTATATTGCCTATACATATCCCAGCTGGATACCTGCCATCTGCACATCTGTACAGGGACTAACAGTCATCAGCTTGGCAATTAGCTATATAGTAGGATGAATGTGTGGACAGATAGATGTTTGACAATAATACGTATGCCATACCTACATGTCAGGAGCCCTCACTATCATGTGCTGTACAGACAGCTGTCTACAGTTACGTTCCACATGTCGGATCATTATCCAGTAGGGGTTATATACGGTGACACAGCTCACACACCAGGGATATAACAGGGAGGCCTCCAAGTCTAGCTATGCCTGCAGGATTGCCTAATGTCAGTACTACATTTAGCATTCTACTCTTGCCTGGGTAGGCACTGTCAACAGTAGTACTGCCATGATACACTACATGCCAGTGTGCAGCACGTATCCTGGGCAACTACCCCTGTATGTAACACAGTCACATGGATAACAGTGCTGTACAAGCCTCATATATGTCTGTATCCCACACGTGACACTCACTCCCCTTGCTACTGTAATGACAGCACATAGGTGCATGTATTGTACATGGCATTACAAACACATATTACAGATGTCATTACCCTGCTATGTTATTAGACTGGGTGGTGTGAACTGGTTACCAGGGCTAAGCCATGCTTATCAGGTATCAACATTGCTACAATATAACAGCTAAGCTGATTTGCACACTGGTCAGCAAAGCCTACACTGTGTAAGTGCTCATAAGTATGCCAGTAGCTTAGCACCACTTAGCTTAGCACAAACCTGCGCAAATGCGCTTAAAGCTACTGAAAGCTGCCTTAACCACTCTATATCTGACAGCCCTTGTTCTGTCCAGTGACAAAATTAACAGCCCTTGCAGGTCTTGAACCCAGGACCTTGTGCATTAAAGTAACAACACGTAACCACTACGCCATGACCACTGTGAAGACAGCTGTTGCTTTTCCAATATATCTGTCAATACACATATTGATAAGTATTGAATAATTGCCTTTACTTCCACAATTGTGTAGTACTTGTTATTAATATGACTGTTGCATCACATATGTTGTTTTATCATAATGTACACACAGCAGATACATACAGTGAGATACATCTGGGAGTATATACACAATTGTGAGGCTTACACATGACAGGAATATGGATATATACATATAATCAGTTGATATATGTCTACAAGTGCATACACATGTATATTAATGCATATGTATGTATACACATCTGCATACTGCAACATATATATGGCCATGTGCACATCTCTTTGTATGTACACACACATACACACACACACACACACACACACACACATATATATATATATATATATATATATATATATATATATATGTATGCATTTATATATATATACATCTACATCTATGTATATATAGCTATATATGTATGCACATCCTATGTGTACAGATATGCCTATTTATGTAGATATATATGTAGATATCTTTAACTATATGTGCATACAGATCTATTCTGATATATCTATTACTGTCAATATATATATATATATATATATATATATATATATATATATATATGTGTGTGTGTGTGTGTGTGTGTGTGTGTGTGTGTGTAGATATCCATAAGTATACATGCATATGTATCTCTGTCTGTATATGTGTAGCCATATATTGCTGTGTATATGTATATATCTGAGTGTTTATATGTATATGTTGTTTATCTTTCGGCTTTTTCCCGGTAAGGGGTCGCCACAGTGGAACTCCAGTCTGCTAATGATTGGCAGTAGATTTTTTTACGAAACTCAGAGGTGCCAGCTCGACGCCCAAGCTTCAACGAAGGCACACCCATTTACACACGCATGTCTTTCGAACGCTACCCAACCATGGGGAGGACATGCAGACTCCACACAGAAGGCCATCCCAAGTCAAGCCGAGAATCGAATGGGAGAAACTCTTGCCATGAGGTAACAATGTATATTCAGCTATGTATGTCGATATGTATATGTGTATATATCCATATAGGTATATGGATAAGTATATATACATATATGCTCACCATATATCCTGAACATGGAGTGGAGCCCTACCACAGCCCCAATAGTCCCAACCTCTTAGTGCAAGGGGATGTCAGGTATGTATTGCAGGTATATATGTAGACTATTTCTACTGTGATAGGGGTTGACTTCACAGACATTTTGTGTGTGGGAGGTCACATCTGCTTTTAACATGTGCGCCATTGACCACAGACAGACATCCTAAAGACATCATAGTACAGTACCACTGCTAGCACAGTAATGATCCTGTGGATTACAGCAGACATGTGGCCAATAAATATGGACAGTCTGACACACTCTGGTCAGTCTGGAGATATACACAGAACCCCTTAGTGCAAGACATGGACCAAGCCTGACAATGTGGTTGTTAACAGCTATGTAGATGGGTATATCACGCAAACACTGGTATACATTTGCCCCCATAGGTTATGCATTCATACACCCCTGTCTGTCCTGACACATACTAACCACTGGTACAGAGGTGCCATGGCCACATACTACCCACTAGTTAGTGACATACATCTGTACAGCATCCTGCTGCTTTGTCCGACATACATGACTGTTATGGTGGCCTGGCAGCAGTACATCTGGCAAGTATCTGGACATAACATTACACTGCGTAAGGACACTAAGCTGCTAAGCATGTAACAAAGCACTGTGCAGGCTACAGGCACACTGCCACAACACTGGCCTACATTTCTTATGCAGGAATACACATGTACCTGCATATATAGCAGGCTCCACAGGCATGTCACAGCACAGAGTAATAGACATCTGTGTGAAAGTGCATAACCACAACCAATGTGAACACAGCCACAGTCATATATGGTAGCTAGCATAATATTACAGTATATGGACTATCTGATCAACACCATCCTCATGTGTGCCACTCACACTCTAACCCTACATATACTGGGCTACTACACATTATGGTCCAATGCCTGTCTGTAGTATGGGACATGTGTGTGTTTGACCCAACAAACATGTAAGTCGATAGGGTAACATACAGTGGAGCAGCATGTAACATCAGATAGAACAGGACCAAGAACAATGACATCTACCACAGTCTATACACAGGCCAAGGTACATATTTGCAATACACACACTGTCAACAATCACCATAAGTACACAGATTTCAGTACTGTACACACAACCACAGAATGCCCAGGTAATGTCCTCAAAGATAACCCCTACTATGCATAACATCTGTTGCAATCTGATATCTATCTGGCTTGTTATCAGATATGATGTCAAAATATTATGGTGTAGAGAACATATGCACCTCTTACTGCATGACATATGTACACAGGTTGACAGTGTTGCGGCTGAAAACACAAACACAGGGCATTTGATCTGTAGTGAGTGTCACTAGCTTAAAAAGCATTGCTCCCTACACAGATATAGAAGCACACACATAAACATCCACACTGGCCATGTGTGGGAGTAGAACCCCTTCCAGAGTATTATATCACACTACAGCATTACACTGTTATAGGACACGCCATGGAGATTACTGGGTTACACCCTTCCCAAAGGTGTATTTCACAGTGAATGACATCAGCAGCCTTGCCAAAGAAGGACATTTGAATTCTAGTGAGTGTGACTAGCCTAAAAACATTGCTCCCTACACAGACAGAGACACACAAGCACACACACAGTTGCCATGTCTGTGATTAGAACTCTTACCTAACAAGTTGATCACACTACAGCAGTACGCAGTCATAGGATGTGCCATGGAGAGTACTGGGCTATACCTTTCCCTAAGGTGTATTTCACAGTGAATGACATCAGCAGCCGTGCCAAAGTAGGGCATTTGAATTGTAGTGAGCATGACTAGCCAAAAAAGCAGTGTTCCTTACACAGACAGAGACACACCCACACACAGTTGCCATGTCTGGGATTAGAACTCCTACCTAACTAGTTCATCACACTACTGCAGTACGCCAGTATAGGACATGCCATGGAGATTACTGGGCTACATTTTTCCCACAGGTGTATTTCACAGTGAATGACATCAGCAGCCTTGCCAAAGTAGGATATTTGAATTGTAGTGAGCATGACTAGCCTAAAAATCATTGTTCCCTACACAGACAGACACACACACACACACACACACACACACACACACACACACACACACACACACACAAACTTGCCATGTCTAGAATTAGAACTCCTACCTAACTTATCACACTACAAGAGTATGCAGTTATAGGATGTGCCACGGAGATTACTGGGCTACACCTTTCCCAAAGGTGTATTTCACAGTGAATGACATCAGCAGCCTTGCCAAAGCAGGACATTTAAATTGTAGTGAGCATGACTAGCCTAAAAAGCATTGCTCTCTACACAGACAAAGACACACACACAGTTGCCATGTATGGGATTAGAACTCCTACCTAACTAGGTTATTATGCTATGGCAGTACACAGTTATAGGACACGCCACCGAGATTAGTGGGCTACACCTTTACCAAGGGTGTATTTCACAGTGAATGACATCAGCAGCCTTGCCAAAGTAGGAGATTTGAATTGTAGTGAGTGTGACAAGCCTAAAAAGCATTGCTCCCTACACAGACATGGACACATGCACACAGTTGCCAAGTCTGGGATTAGAACTCCTATCTAACCAGTTTATCATACTACAGCATTATGCAGTATTAGGACATGCCACAGAGATTACTGGGCTACTCCATTCCCAAAGGTGTATTTCAAAGTGGATGACATCAGCAGGCTTGTCATAGTAGGGCTATGGGGAGGACACACCACATGCAGGCACACATAGGGTTATATTCTGTAGGTACATGTATACAGCTGCTAGATGACTACTGCCTTGTACAGTCATGTTGCACAGCTAGCACTTGCACCACATAGTCAGTAATGCTGACGGATACCAGTGGCTAATTTCTACAGTGCATGACATTTACACATCATGTTGTTGTAGCCATTTGCCTGTGTGCTGGGTTGGACAGGCCTCATGATGGATGTCTCTTTGTCACAGTCACTCTCTTCCACACATCTATGTATGTCTACTTTTGGCTTATTATAGTGTGCTGTCCTTGGATATATGTCTGTATTCCTATCCAATGTGTGTGCAAACCATGACTGGTGCATACTGAGGAATGTATGCACTAACATCTGCAGCAGTCAGATATGTATGGTCCACTGTTGTTTGCAGACATGGGCTTCATTGGTTCAAGTGTGTAAGCATGCCCAGTATGACCTTTCGGTATGTTGTTGTCTGACATTGCCTTCATTTCTCTAAGTGTGTGAGCATGTCCAGTATGCTTTAAGAGTGTGAGCATGCCCAGTACGCCCTTCTGTATTGAACGTGTGCATCCATTCTAAGTAGTTTGCACTCCAGTGCAGACCTTTGTGTTGTACACCTACATGTAGAAAACTGTTTCTGCAGGGTATCCATAGATCATTTGGCAATACGGGGACAAACTGTGCAAGGGATAGTGTGTACTGTAGGTGACTGTGCCTGTGCTGCTTCTGCTACATGGTACTGGTGTTAGCATAGATATTTAGACATGTGTGCTGTTATACCCTGTGATGTTTTATGTCCTCAAGTACTGTCAGGTGGACATTCTTGCTCACAGTGATGTCCTGGTGAACAAGGGTGAATGCAGCTGTGTCTGTTATTGTGGGCAGACGCCTACATATTCATGGTAAGTTATGCCATTCTGGAGGGGGAGCTGCAGACACTTGCTGCTGGGTCTGTGTATCCGGTTCAGCACCTTGGTACAGTGCTGACAGAGGATCCCATACTTGTATATCCATCGACATTACAGTATGGCCTTATCTTGCTTTGGCAATACCTCACAGCTGTACAGATTCACACAGCCATGAGTCAGGACGTTACCCCTATTATGGTGTAGAGGCAGGTTTGTAACCACCAATTTATGTGTTTGCATACAGGGATAGCGTATGCACACAGCTGTGTGTCGGACCTTGCACATTCCATGCTGCCCATGCTCCCAGCCCCCCTCTATTATTCTATCCTCTGCCATACATTATGCATACATTTTCTGATACCTTCCCTAAGGTTATTTGTGCTTTGGTGTTGGTCCACAGTTCATGCAGTGGGACATGGTGGACATGTTACTGTGGTTTGTCCACATGGCCTTGCATATGACTTACGTGGAGTGTGTTATGTTGTTATTTGGATGTCCATGACATAACATGGATTGGCAGTATGTGTGAGACACAGGCCTTTGGCAGAGGCCTGTAGGCCATTTGGTGGTGATGCAGGCCAGCTGGTACAAGCTGTTGCATTCTGTCAGCCCTACAGTCTCAGGCCACCATACAGTATATTCCCCTGGGGTGACAGGGTAGGTGTGCTAGGTGTTCATGCCAATACTTTATATCAGTCTTCATCAGGTGGTGTGGATGCTGGCAGGGTGCTGCCTATGGCTAGGGACACACCTACATGGGACATCTGCACTGCATGCTGCATTCTTTTGCTATGGCCATATACAGGTGGGGTCATATTGTACCCATTCCCCACAGCAGGGATACAACCAGAGAGGTACCTGTGGGTGGTGTTTGGGTGAGCTGGGTGCATGTGTGCTATGGACACTACTTGCATCTGATGCACAGATATGCATGGGGCCTTCCAGTTATGCTGGCATGTGCAAGTACATCATCTGTTTCCCAATACATCAGTCCTACCATCTTTGTGATCTGCAAGTGTTCGGGCAGACAACACCGGTAACCCCTACTACAGGCTCAAATAATGTGATGCATAACTGTATGTACAATTCCAAGGGTGTGTCCATTTCACAGTTACACATTATGTACTGTATGTCTGGGGTACCTTCCCCTGTGTACTGCTTGTATATCTAGCTCAACAGCCATGTCAATCTTTCAGATGGTGACACATATTACCACCATACATTTACAATGGCTTACTGCTAGCATATATTACACTGGTGTGACTTGTCTTTGGCACTGCAGTTCTGAGGACTTGGCTCTGTCATAACCAGTAGTGGGCAATGGCCACCAGGTCATACCTCAACATGCATACATACTAACCACTCTCACACAATATAAAACACACACCAACTTAACACACACATACCTGCATATTGTGCAAATGCTACAATCTATCCTGCTACCTTTGCCATCTCTGGGCATCTGTGCACCACTGGTCTTATACCTACACATACATGTTAATACAATTTCTACATAGGATTGGGGGGGTGCACCTGACTGTTACTACATGTCTACATAGGATATGGGGGGGCACACTTGATTGTTTCGACATTGCTACATAGGATTGGGGGGCACACCTGACTGTTACAACATGCGTACATCAGATTGGGGGGGCACACCAGACTGGTACTACATTTCTACATAGGATTGCTGGGCACACCTGACTGTTACTACATGTCTAAGTAGTGCTGGGGGGCACACCTGACTATTACTACATTTCTACATAGGATTGCTGGGCACACCTGACTGTTACTACATGTCTAAGTAGTGCTGGGGGGCACACCTGACTATTACTACATGTCTACATGGGATTGGGGGCACACCTGACTGTTACTACATTGTCTACACAGGATTGGGGAGCACATCTGACACTCGTACACATTTGCTATGACTGTACTGTTATGTCAAGTACTTCATGTCATTATGTTTTCTAACCTATCATGCTGACTAGAGGCGTGTCAGTGTATTACAGGTCCTATGTTTCATTGACCTACATATTAGTTGCTGACTTCCTACCCTTCAGAACTAACACCCCACTGCCTGACCTGATGTAGTCTGTGTGTGTAGGCCTGGTGGGGGAGGTTACCCATAGGCATCATTCAGTGGCCTTAGCACAGCATTTGTTTGTGTTTGCCTACACATGTCCTGCTGGCTGTGACTGTTGTTGAGTATGTGAACCTCCCTGACTGGCATGTGTGTGTCATATGGACACACATGTGGCCCAGCACATTTCCTGCAGTGAGTTTTGTTACCATGTGTAGTACTGGCTTCTGTGGTGACACCTGCATTTGTTACAGATCTCATGTTGCCACTGTAGGTGTCTACTATCTGCAGGCATCACATTCAGCCACCCTATTGACTTGCATGCTCACATCCATACCATAGATACAGGTAACAACCCATAGTACTACATTCGGCAATTGGAAGGTTGAGGGACTTACCTTGTGGGTGTGGCAGTATTGAGGGCGGTGCTGAAAGGCTGCCTATGCCAGATGCACATAGTACACTCCCTGCACATGGTTGAGCACAGGTAGTGTCATGTTTGGCATCCCTTTTACTGTATGTGTGAGTCAGAGAGAGAGAGGTGTCATTCCCTGGGTCTCTCCTGTGTCAGTGTATGTGCTATGCATTGCCTCTTTGGCAAGGCCAGAGCATACTGGATATGCCTTCTTCTGCCTACTGGGGCAGGCTCAGGTTGTTCCTCCTCCGAGTCACTCTATGCCTGTGCAAGCCTTGGCAATGGTGGGAGGCTGTGTGGCCCTGCCCAGTGCTGTTTCCTGCTGCAGCTGTTTCCACAGGATCATATTGTGTAGCATGGCACATATGATGACAATTTGGGTACATGTAGCTGGTGAGTACTGAAAAGCTCCACCGGATGTGTCCAGGCACGGGAACCATGACTTGAGCATCTGAAACACATGCTCCATTATAATTCTGGTCTGTGCGTGCACCTCATTATGGAGTTCTTGTTTGGGTGTGTGTGGATTTCTGATGGGTGTCATCAGCCACGGCTCTAGTGCGTAACCAGCATCCCCCACTAAGTGACTGTAAGTGATGTCCCCATTAGCAAATCTCTGATACAGCTGCGTCAGATGCCAGATATGGGAATCATGATAGCTTCCAGGGCAGCCAGCACACACATTCATTATTATGCCCTGGGCATTGCACACGACCTGGCTGTTGATGGAGGGGAAGCCCTTGCGGTTGATGTAGACCCTATCACACTCACCGGGTGGTGCTTTGATGCATATGTGCGTGCAGTCTATAGCATCCACTACCTCAGGGTATTCTGCTATTTGGTGTAACAGTTGCATATTGCTGGTGAACACCTCACACATGTTGAGGAAATATACCTGCTCACTGGCATGTGCTGACATGACATCCAGGAACTGGTGGAATGCCCTGGATGCTGATGCCTGTGAGATCCCCATCATATCCCCAGTTGGCCTTTGGAAGGTACCTGTAGCTAGTCTTCTTAGGCCTACATATACCTTGGTATCCACTGGGATAGGTTCCCCTCTGTCAGATGTGGCCAGCACAGCTCAACAATTTGCTGTAGGAGGTCTCTGTCCACCCTATAGCGCTCCACTATCTCCAGCTCATGTAGCCCCTGGTAAGTTACCCTGGGTCTGTACACTCTTCTCCATCTCCTCACTGTGGGTTGGTCGACAGCATTCACATTCTCACCACCCTCAGCCTCTTCCACATGTTGTATGATAGCTATTGCAGCCTCTATCATTTTGTTGTTTTGTTTGTTAAAAGTTCCCCGCTTGTATACACCGGTTGTGTAGAGTATGGGAAAAACCAGAGGGAAATAGAGTCTATAATAGACTATATTATATGCTATAACAGAGTCTCCGGCTGACATGGAGATCCTCCAGAAGAGCCTAAATGAGACTGATGCATGGTGTCAAAGCCATGGTCTCAAGCTAAATGCAAAAAAATGCAAAGTAATCCCCTTTGGAAAAAACAGAGTAACCGCAAACTACAACATAGGAGGTAATCCCCTGAAATCTGAAGAAGAAATAAGGGATCTAGGGACCCAAGTAGATAGTCAGCTTTCCTTTGATAACCATGTTGCCAAAGTGGTTAGAAAATCATTCTGTGTGACCCATCTGATCACGAAAGGGTTTGCATCAAGATCTAAGGATGTAATGGTGCCCCTCTTCCCTCATCAGACCCATTATTGAGTACAATGCACCAATTGGAATGTACCTGGCTAGACATCTCCAGCAGCTGGAGAGACCACAAAGGTACCTAACCAAGAGGATTACTGGCCTCAAACAGTTGCCCTATGCAGCATGACTGAAGAAGCTAAGACTGTTCTCTGTTGCATACCGCTTTCTCAGAGGCGATCTCTGTCCAACGTACAGAGCCATGTCCAACCCAGAATTGTTGAACATGCTCCATCTTAGCAAAACCAAATCTACTTGAGCTACATGCTCTAGGGATATAAACCTCAACACAACAATGAATAGAACATGCTGGAGGGATAGATTCCCTTCACAGAGACTTCCCTTACTATGGAACAGGGTCCCGATCTACATAAGACAGAGCCCCTCACTATCACTCTTCAAGAGGAACCTTGATGAGTGGATGGGTAACAGAAAGTTCACACCGGGGATCACACCAACAGCACTACTAGATAGGGGCCAAGAGTACTAGCTACTAGTACAAGGGTCTGGGGAACTACTAAAGGGGCGGTGAATACCGCACAATGTGGCTGGGCTAGGAATGTTTGTGCATGTGTTTTGCAGGTCTCTGCTGTTTAGGTAAGTTTTTATTGTAGACTTCTACATAGGTGTGTGTGCGTTGTGCTTGATTATGTGATGTGGGTGGTGTGGTGTTTGTGCTGGCAGTCTTCTCTTTGTGAGTACTAACTATGGCATGAGAGAGAGCATAAATTCCAGGTTCATAGGTTCATAAGATGATACTAGGCTATTGGCCTGGAGGTCCTTATAAGCCTAGCCAAGAATTTCGTCCATGTTCCATCAAAGTCAGCACCTGTTTCCCCTGTCCCATCAGGGACACAGGTGGGATCCCAGGGGTATATTTTCTGTTTCCCATCCAGTCATCCAGATTCCTCTTAAAGAGGGCTAGAGATGTAATCTGTTTGACATGAAGAGGGAGCCTATTCCACAGAGTGGGTGTCTTTGGGACACAAATCTATGCCTCCAACAAGTTCTATTAATGTCACAGACCAGGTTAAGGCCTTGAGTGTGGCTTGCATGAGTGGAGTTTGTCTTATGGATATGCAGCAACTCCATCAACGCTGGGTCTGAAATAGCCTTGTATGCCAGACACAGGTCACCTCTGAGCAGTCTGTATGAGACTGAGTAGAGGGACAGGGCTTTTAGCTGGTCTGTATAGGATAGGTGCTTGAGACCCTGGATTTTCCTGGTAAGGAACCTCTGTGGTCTCTCCAACTGCTGCATGTGCTTGGCAAGGTACAAACTGAAGAGGACATTGTACTCGATAATGATTCTGATAAGGGAGGAGTACAGGGATGTTATGACCTCCTTGTTCTTGGATGAAATACCCTTATTTATGAGATGGGCCATGTAGAAAGCCTTACATACAATGGAGGTGAAGTGGTGGTCAAATGTCAGGTTGCTATCAACCTGGGTGCCCAAATCCCTCACAACTGATTGCATGCAATCAGTCCCTCACGACTGATCGCATGCTTAGTACATTGTTATTAATGTGATAATTAGTGGGGATGGCATTTTCCTCAAAGGAGATAATGATGCATTTCTTGGCATTCAGTTTGAGGCCATACTTCTGGCACCAGTCATTAGTTTGGGTAAGGCCCTCTTGAAGGATGTAGACATCACTAGGGAAATTTAAGACAGCACCCAGCTTTCAGTCATCTGCAAACTTGGTCAGCCTCAGACCACTGGTTTTGGCTTGCACCTCAGAAAAGTATATCTCAAACAGTAGAGGCCCCGAGACCAATCCTTGGGGTACACCACTACTACTAGAGGTGGCTTCCCCTACTTTGACTGATTGGGTTCTATCAGTGAGCCAGTTAACTGCCCATCTCATAATATACAGGTTGATGCATTTCTTGCAAGTAGAAGAATTATGTGCTAGGAAAAGAGGGTTGTCAGTGAACATGAGGCAGTTGCTACACTGGCTCAGTATGCCAATGTCGACCAGGCTGGCAGGAGAAACTGAGAAACTGATGGGAATTATCCAGACATAGTGTTCTGAAACTGGGATGGACTTATGGATAGAAGGTTTTGATAAGAATTTGTCCACAACAACGTAGGCCACAAAAACCTTCTAAATGTAAAATAACTGGCCTGAAGCCCAAGAGCTAAAACCAAAACGAAGATGCTTAGAATAACAGATTTAATCAGGCTACTAACAACCAGTAATAAATACAGCAGAATAAAAGCATTTCAACACTTAAGAGCATGAAGCAAGGTGAAAAAAGCTAATAAGCAGAACCGGCTCCCTTTAACCGATAAAGGGAACTTAGACAATGTTAATTCACGTGGTATTAATGGCGATGCGATTCAACCATTAAGTACTGGTCATGTTAATACTGGTGAATGTGTAAGAGCATCGGATAAGGAAGGGACAAAGCAAAAAAGTATCCTTACGACGACTAATCTATTGGCTTCACCCGTATTGGGTTTTCTTAGTATGATGCTGTTATTGTCCATGTTGGTGTGAATGACTTGAGATGTAACTTCCTGGACTATATGAAGAGAGATATTATTGAGCTCTATGTGTCCCAGGCAGATATGACCCTAGTCTTAAGTAGCATTTCACCTTCACCAAGAATGATACCACAATAGCAAAAAAAAAAAAATGACTTCAACAATTTGCTTAGTTTCTGGTGTCATTCCAAGGGGATCCAGTATCTGTCTGCCTGGGATGACATAGTTAACAGGCCTTGATGCTTTGCCAGTGGTGGCCTCTACTTGTCACCCCTGGCATTCAGGATTCTGACCAAGGCTCTTCCTTCCCCATTGTGACTTTTTTATGCAATGTCCTAAAGACAAATTTTCAAACATAGTAGATCTGTCAAAAAGCAAATTGAAGGTCATGCTGTTTAATGCTAGGAGCATTAACCTGAAAATGGACTAACTGGAAGCTCTCCTTACACTGGAAGATGCCAAAATCTGTGCAGTCATGGAAACTTGGTTCAAGGCTGTGGAAAACACCCCTGCCTTACCAGGCTATACCTCATTCCATATATTCATACCCCAAATTAAGGTCGGGAAGAGTAAGGGTTGTGGAGTTTCTGTTTTCATTAAAGACAAGCACACCTCCAGACTGGTTTGCCAGCATGATGCACTAGAACTACTCCAACTGCAGCTGACAATTGGCAAGACACCCATCCATGTTATAGCCAGTTATAGACCCAACTCTCCATGACCCAGGACACCCACTCCTCCTTCCTGGACCTACTTGAATCTATCAGGGTACCCCTTAACACCCTGATCCTTGGTGACTTCAACTACCATACTATAGACTGGGTGAACTAGTCCTGCTCTAATGCGCTCACCCAACGATTCCTTGACTTCATCAGTTCTAATGCACTAGACCTCCTTGTCTCAACATCCTAGACTTGGTTCTCACCAACATGGGTGACTGCTGCACCACCCCCATAGAAAGTTCTTCACTGTTGAGATCAGACCATCGGTCTGTCTCATTTGAAGTTTCTATCCCATCCAACCCCCCAGCCATAACCAGGCTAAAAAACTTCTCAAAAGCTGACTGCAACCTTCTAAGGGAGGGTATCAGTAGCTTCACATCACTGCCCCCACAGATGATGCAGGCAACTATGATGAACAGTACACCAGAGCAGTATACAAGCACCTGTACAACTGCATGGACAGCCATAGCCAACAGAACTAAAACCTGCTCCTCAAGGAAACACAAACCTATCTGGTGGGCATCTTCTATCAACAGGCTTAGCGACAAAAGGAAGAAACTGTTTTACAAGGGTAAAAAGGCACACACTCCCAGTTGGAAAAACTTCCTACTTAGCCTCAACAGGCAAATTAGATCACTAGTGAACACCTCCAAAGCCAATTATGAATCTAAACCAGCCTCAAAACAAAGGGTAACCACAAAGTCTTTTTCAGTTATGTCAGGAACCTACATGGCAAAGCCCAGGTGTGTTCCAAATTATTTCTTAACAGTACCACTTTCACTGATCCTGTTGACTTAGCCAACTTGCTAGCAGATAGGTTTAGTGCAAACTTCACACCCCTTTTCCCCCAAATGCCCATTCAACATCCCTGATACTTGTCCTATGGCTCACATCTCCATAGATCAAGTGTTAAAGGCCCTATCCAAGGCAAATTGCACAGCTTCCATGAGACCTGATAGTATCCCAGGCTGCATTCTGCACCATCTCCAGCAAAAACTAGCCTCGCCATTGAGCACCCTATTCAACCATAGCCTAAGTACAGGCTTCATTCCAGCAGAGTGTAGAACTGCTATTGTCATCCCCTTGTACAAAGGTGGTGCCACTACTGACCCTTGAAACTATCACTCAATTAGCTTGACAAGTCAGATCTGTAAGGCCATGGAGTGTATTATAAACAAGGACATAGGCAATCTCCAAGCACTTGACCCCACCCATTTCAGATTTGTCAATGGCTGATCATGCCTGTTGAGCTTGTTGACTTTTTTTAGACTGTCACCAAGGCCCTGGATGTGGAAAAGTCAGTACATACAGCTTACCTTGACTTGGCCAAAGCCTTTGACACAATCCCCCTTGTCAGGCATCATCAAAACGCTAACACAACTTAGTGTAAATCCCTGTCTCATCAGGTGGGTGGCCAACTGGCTCACTGATAGGACTCACAAAGTGAAATTAGGTGCCTCTACCTCTGACAGCAGATATGTTACTAGTGGTGTTCCCCAGAGATCTGTCCTGGGACCCCTACTGTTTGGCATCTACTTCTCAGAGGTCCAGGCAAAGACAAAAGGCCTGTGGCTGACCAGTTTTGCAGACAGCTGTAAGTTGGGTTCTGACATTGACTCCCCAAATTATGTTAACATACTACAAGAGGGTCTTACAGCAACAAATGACTGGTGCCAAAGTCATGGCCTTAAGTTAAATGCAAAAAAATGTATTATCATACCATTCGGCAAAACATGGCCCCTGATGTTTACTACATCAATGGCAACCCACTAAGCATACAACTTGTGGTGAGAGACCTGGGTACACATTTTGACAACAATCTCACATTCGACCATCATGCAGTGGCAGTGGTCAGAAAAGCCTTTTACTTGGTTCATCTCATAAGTAAAGGGATTGCAGCCAGAAAAAAAGAGGTTATTACCTTTCTGTACTCCTTCGTCATTAGGCCAATAATTGAGTACAACACTGCATTTGGTATGTACCTCTCCAAACACCTGCACCAACTAGAAAGGCCACAGAAATACCTCACAAAGAGAATCCATGACCTCACACATCTGTCTTATGTGGATAGGCTCAAATCACTATCACTGGACTCGGTATTATACAGATTATTCAGAAGTGATCTGTGTCTCATCTACAAGGTAATCTTGTACCCTGCCCTACTAGAGATGCTCCATATCTGTAATTCTAACTCCTCGCGCATTACCTGATCAAACGGCCTGAATCTAACATGTGACATTAACAAAACCTGCTGTTGAGATGTTTGTCTCCCAGAGGCTGCCCTCTCTCCGGAACAGACTCCCCATACACGTCAAACAAAGTACGTCACTGACCCTCTTCATACACGCCAAACAAAGTACGTCGCTGATCCTCTTCAAGCACAACCTTGATGAGTGGATAGGAAACCACAGATTTGTCCTAGGGGTTCCACCTGTGTCCCTCATTGACAGGGATAACAGATGCTGACTGAAGTTTCATTTTTGGGGGCAAACTCTTGGCTAGGCTTGTAAGGGCCCTAGGGCCATTAGCCTAGTAACCTCCTATAATCTTATGATCCTATGGTGCCTGAGAAAGTAAGTTGGTAGGGGATCACCTAGGCTATCAGGGAGACAGCCAGATCGGTGACATAAGGTGTGTTTATTTGTAAGTGTTCAGTCTAGGATAGATTATTTTTTGCTATGTTTGTCGAGTCAGCTGAAGCCATGGAGTTTAATAAAGTAGGAGGAATTTTCTGAGGAGCAGGTATGCCAGTCTGTGTTGAAATCCTCCATGATTATTGTTTCTTGACTAAAGGATGAGGCATACCAACAAAGGAAGTCTTCATTAATGGTTGGGTTATAACCTGGGTGTATGTAAATAGCGATAATAATGATGTGTTTGTTAGAATTTAGTTGTAAGCGGGTGATTAGAATTTCTGAGTTCAGGAGATCTGAGGGGGGTTGATTTCTAGTCTTTCCAGTCTGATAGTGTTTTTATATATTATTGTTATGCCACCACCTCACTTATGAGTCTTGCCACATCTATGGATATTGTAGACATGGGTTAGAATTTCACTATCTGGTGTGTGGGGTTTTAGCCATGTTTCGGTTAGAATTCAGGGGACTATTGGGTAATAGCTGCATGGAATTCATGCATTTTACTTTGGATGCTTCTTAGATTCATGTTTAGTATTAGGAGATCTGAGCTATTCCATAGGAGATTTATGAAGTTTAGGTGGTTTGTGTTGTTTACCATGAGGGGGATTTGTATTGGGACTTGAGGTTTTGGACTGGGATATATGTCACCACTTATTTTGATTACGGTAGAATTTAATGGAAATAGCTGTGTGAGTTTGCTAACTAGATTGGCAT
The DNA here is from genome assembly GCF_019279795.1 of Protopterus annectens. NCBI lineage: Eukaryota > Metazoa > Chordata > Ceratodontiformes > Protopteridae > Protopterus > Protopterus annectens. The sequence continues at coordinate 542,156,906 of NC_056746.1, forward strand.
ATTTGTTCAATAAGTGTAGGATTACCTGTGAGTGAGTATATTTAATGGAGAATAGTTCTGTATTAGAGCTGTTATAAAGAGGAGGAGATATGAGAATACTGTCTGAAGAACTATGGGGTGGGGTGCCGATTGGGTTAGAGGGGGAGTAGATTAGTTACTATATTCTGTGTTTGATAACATGTAGAAAGTTATGAGGTAATTAGCAAAGCTGATAATACAAAGCTTTGGAGTAACATAGTCACTGTATTCAATAAGGAGGTCAGTAGAGTTTCGGTGGTGTTGTAGGGATTAGTTAAAGAGGTTGTGGATTTTATAGGGATGGGTAGTAGTGAGGCTAAGAAAGCAGTTTGTATTTTGGTTAGTGGTTGATTCAAAATAATGGGTCTGATTGATGTGCTTGGGTAATTAGCTAGGGGGTGTGGTTAGAGGTTAAGTATAAATGTAGAGATAGTGGAGGTGGGTGGGATTTGGGGGTAGAGTAGGGGAATGGACAAGTGCACCAAGGGCAAATAGAAAAGGTACAGCCAACCTGAGGAACAAGCAGACGAACAAAATAATCAGATACACTGACTGTAAGGTTTGTTCTTTTCCCCAATTATCCCTCTTACAGCTTAGTATTAAAGAATGATTATACGCTTGTTTGTTTGTTTTTTTGTTATTGAGCAGCAACAGGGTCAGTGTTACAATATAGTTATTGAAGGTTTTAAAACACTTTTCCTGACTTGGACTGTTTAAATTTGGAGGGGAGACTTGGAAGAATGAACAAAAAGATCTTATAGATGTTCAGCAGTCGGACCAAGCAACTCTGAAGGGTAACTAGATTCCCTGCTGCTGGCTCAGCCGTTGTACTCTACAAGTTAAAAATACCAGCAAAAAAAGAGCTTTTCTTTTTGGTCTGTAAAGTTAGAATAAGACACATACTCTAAGTGAAGTGGGATCTTCATGAACATTTATGTTCCTGGAATTGTTTTTTTGTTTTGTTTTGTTTTTCAGTATGGGACACAGTTATTTGTAGAGTCATGGGCAGATAATTCAGTCTGAGATTGTGGGGACTCTAACTGAAGTAGGATCTTCACAGACATTTATGGTCCTGTATTTGTTTTTTTTTTTGTTGTTTTTGTTTTTCAGTACCAGACACAGTTATTTGTAGAGTCAAGGGAAGATAATTCTGCCTAAGATATTGGGGAGGAGGAGGAGTACTACAGGCCGTGATACCAGTCAGCAAGGGGAGAGGTTTGCTTGTTTTAATCTGTGTGTTATTTATCATATGTCTTTGTGTGTGTTTCTGTTTGTTGGTTTAGATAGTATATAACCATGAAGTGGAAGTGTTTTATGGCTTTCTTTAGCTCGCAATGGGTACTTATGGTATGTCTATAAAAATCATTGCAGTAAGAGGAAAGAAGCAATGTTTGTTATGGATGGGATTTTGTAACATGTGACTAGAGAAGCAAAGAAATGAGGTTTGAGAACAAACCAAATTGTCCAGAGACACTTTAGTGTAGTAGTAGTGTAGTGTTTGTTAGAGGAAGGGTAGGTAAAGGGTGTCTAAAGGGTTGGGGTGATGCTAGGGTTGAATGGGAAATGGAAATAGTTTGGGTAGACTAATGGACAAGGAAGAGTTAAGCTGGGATGGATGAGTGCTGTAGAGGAAATGAGGTAAGTGCAAGGATGGGTTAAGGTGGCTTTATGTGAGTGTAGCTGAGCTGGGAGATCAGATTTATGCATGGACTTGCGGGATCAAGTGATATATCAGAGATGACTTGTAAGAATTTTGGAGAACAGGTAGACCTTGAGTAATAATGGGACATGCTGTACTGGGTGATTGAATTAATGTTTTTTTTTCCACTTTATGGCTGCTGGCTGGGTAATTTGTTCAGGTGTGTGCTTCACTGGTTGTTGTTCTGTTGAATGGGGTGTGGACTGGTTGTACAGTTTAGTTTATTAGCTCATTAAGGAGTTATCAATGTACCACATTTTTTCTAAGGCATCATGTTAATATAATGGCCTCAGGTATGTTTGCTCGATGCTGTTTACTTCGTAGTTGGGCAGTATTGTAATGTCTCTCTAATGGGATTTTCCTAACATGGTTTGACTGAATGGCCACTTTGGCTGGTCTGACGTCAGTGGGGAAGAATCATCATTCACATTGGTGATAGTGGTGCAGCAAAATGTTCTTTTGTGGATGGAAGGTTTTCTCAGTCTGTAGGATTTGGTTTCACGGGCACTGAGATCCCCACAAATGATGGTCATTGGTAACGCATGCATGTAGTGTGACTAACGGTCATGGGGGAGAGTTATTAATGGCTTTGGGGAAAGTATTTGCTCAGCTGCATCATCATGCATTACTGCTGGTCAAAAGAAGTTAATATTAAAGTTAGATAGGGTATTGTGCAATGCTAACCGATGGAGGCTTTCAATATATATATATATATATATATATATATATATATATATATATATATATATGAAGAAAATAATAGTAAAAGCATCCTTTAGGCTTTAGTTGGGGTATGTAGAGGGCTGAATTAACATACAATAGGTAGTGTCGTACAATACAGATTCTGCAGGCAACAGAAATGCTCTCTTTCTTCTTCAGTGGGATCCCAGGCTGTAGGATCATGCTTGCAGGCAATCTAGTGGGCCTCAAGTAATAGCTGTTGATCATGCATGCACGCAGCTTGATTAACAGTCATGACAGCTCTCGCCATATCTTGCTATGTTCCCTCACTAATCCAGTGTTTACTGACACAAAGCAATGCATTTTGTCTGAAAGCACCAGTAATTTCAGACGTGAGATCTGACTCAATATGCTTTCAGAATGCACATCTAAAGGCAAATATGGTTATGCAATCAATTTGCTGAGTTTTCATAAGGCGATATCTATAATCTGCCCCAATAATTTAGATTTGACATTTTGTCAGTTGTTATTTTAATTCTCTGCAGCATTTTGCTGCTAGATCTATATCAAGTGCGTGTGTGTGTGTGTGTGTGTGTGTGTGTGTGTGTGTGTGTGTGTGTGTGTGTGGATGTGTGGAGAGTTTGTGGTACTAGCAGGTTTAGGGGTATGGCAGTACAGGCCTACTGTATCTGTTAATGAGATTGGTCACAGCATTAGGCATGGCTAATTTTGTTACACCTTAATATCCGTCTTCTGGGTTAGCTGAAAAAAAAAAAAAAAAGTAATTTGCCATCTTTTAGCTGAACTACAGTGTGGAACAGAATATTTTGGGCATTAAGGAATATTAAAATATTTCAACCTGAGAGTAGGAAGACAGTAGAATAGGAGGTGGGTTTAGTTCCTGAAAAGTCGCCCACTGAATTTTGGTTCTACCTGGTAGAGAATTTGCTTAATAACTTCATTTCCAAAGAGGATACAAGGGTTAGGTATGCTTCTTTGGATGAACTGGTGGAAATCATTAAAAAATTTAGAGATCCATGATTGGCAAAGATAGATATTGAATCTGCTTTTAGAATATTACCAGTGTAGGAAGAAGAGTGGCCATTGTTGGGTATAATAATCAACAGCAAATTTTATTTTGACAAGGCTATGCCAGTGGGGTGAGAAGTTTAGCACCGCACTCCACTGGATTTAGCAGCAAAGGGTGGACACTCAGAAGGCTGTGCATTATTTTGACAATTTCTTTGTTCATATGTGAAGGGTTTGTAGGAGCACTTGAGGATATGGTGGCAATCTTAGCAATGTGTGATGAGCTGGGTGTCCTGTTGGTTATGCAGAACTTGGAGGGCCCTGCCAAAGCATTGTGTTTTTGGGGACTGTTAGTGGATGGGGGGTGGGAGTTGTTTTGCCTGCCATTTGAGAAGATAGAGCATTTTAGGGAGAAGATTGCTTCTGTGAGGGGCAAGGACAAGTTGCAAATTAGGGATGTTATGAAGATCTTAGGGCTAATCACTTTTGCCTGCCAAACAATTCATCCTGGCCATACATTTTGCAGGTCTGTGACATTTTTATTTAAAGGAGGGAGAAGCAAACACCATTGGTTGAGGACTGGTAAGCTTGTTTGTGCTGATCTAGCATTGTGGCTGTCCTTTTTGGATCAATTTAATGGCGTCTCATTTTGGCAGTTGTATTGGGTTGGTCAAGAAGAGTTGCAATTTTTTACAGAGGTGGCAGGGGGTATTGGAATGGGAGTATTTTTGGTGGTGAATAGTTTTCAGCTCGATGGCTGGAGGATTGTAATGATGAATGGAAGAACAATGTGGCCTTGTTGGAATTGATGTCTAGTTGGATGGCAACTGTAAGAGCAATTTCATGGTAGGAAGGTCATTTTTCATTCAACAAAGTAAAAATGAAAAAGCAGCAAATCAAAGACCAGGAAGGAACCGGACCACAGAACGTATAAGCTTTCGTTCATTTAATAAAACACCACTCAGAATAAATACAAAAACTTGAAACCACCCTTTAAATACTTGTCATGTGCAGAAATTCATCCAATGACAAAATGCATCAAATAAATTATTTAAATAGTCACTGTGATGTCATGAACATTTAAAAATACACTACAATTTTTTTAACATTGCATATGTATAAAAACATGAAAATGTATGTATATAATAGTCAACAATAACAAACTACTACACAGTGTTTCATCAAATAAAACCCATTTTATGAACAGCTTGGCTCACTACATCAAAGCCTTTGTAACTGAAGAAAACACTTGATGTTAATAGTTTCATTTAGTCCTGGAGGGTAGTCTGCTCTTAAGCATTTTGTCATTGGATGATTTTTTGCACATGCCAAGTATTTAAAGGGTGGTTTCAAGTTTTTGTATTTATTCTGATGAAGTTCGTGGTGTTTTCTTAAACGAATGAAAGCTTATAAGTTTTGTGGTCCGGTTCCTTCCTGGTCTTTGGTTTGCTGCTTTTTCATTTTTACTTTGTTCTTTGGAGTTGTTTAGCAGTTTTTGGTTTCATTTTTCATTCAGACAATATTGCTATGGTGCAGACATTACAGTCAATGACAGCAAAATCAGGATTGCTTTTTTTGCAGAGTTTGTTGACAAACCTTTCTTTTGCAGGTGTGCATTTGGCAAGATCTAGGAATGGGATTGCTGACCGTTTGTCTCATTTTCCATTTCACAGGTTTCAGCAATTAGCCCCGAAAGCAGCAGGCGAACCAGTTTTGTTGCCAGACGAGGTGTGGCAGATTGGACTGAAGTAACAAGATGGCTGGTGCAGCAGTCTTGAGCAGTTTCTACAAGGAAAACGTATGGTAGGTCTTTACATGACTTTGATAAATTTATTTTGCAGCTGCATGAGGAAGATGGAGTTTGGTCAGAGAAATTGTTATTGCAATGTTTAGCTCAGGCTGAGGTGCAAGGAAAGGCTATTAAGCTGGTTAAGGCGGATTTAGCTGTCATTAGCATACTTGCACAGGTGGCAAGTTTACAGTACTTGACGAAATCTTGGACAGTAGCTCATATGTTGAAGGGGTAGGGTAGAGTTAACAGTGGTAGGGCAGACAGGTGATGGCTGATGATGATAGGCTTTTATGATTTTGTTGTGGGGTGTAGAGTTAGTGAATGGTGACTCAGCAGATTATAATTTGTAGATGACGTTGTCGATATGGATATATCATGGAGCATTCACAGTGTCAGATTTGTTGGGGTTGCTGGTTTGGCAGGATGTGACTGTATTTTCTGTATCAGTCGAAATGTGTGGTTGCATAGATTTAAGACAGACTAGATGGGGAGAGGCATGAAGATTGTTCTGCCAAAGGATAGAGATGAGTTGATGTGCCTGATGGGGTGGGCAAGAAGTTACAGTTGTCTCTTGCTGGGTGTCCACAGGACTTGGTTTTTCAGTCGAAAAGAGTTAAGATGATAATGGGTGATCAGTTAGTATGTATGATAAGTAGTGCTTTTCAGTGTTTTGGTTTTCCAGGAGAGAGGCTTTCTACTCACTCATTTCACATTGGAAGGTTTTCTGATTTGACAAGAGAAGACAGGACAGTGGAGGTTATTAAGAGGGTTGGTCATTGGTCTTCAAATGCCTTTTATTTTATATTAGATAATTGGTTAATTTGTCAATGCTATTTTTTTAGGAAAAAGGTTGTCATTCCTATATTTATTGGGCAACGAAGCAGACTGCAGATAAGCCGGATAGCAGTGAGCTGGGTTTATATCATTTCAGGCGAAGAGTCCTATGGCATGGTAGCAGAAGCCTCAGATGGCATCAATTCATGGAGGAGTTTGCAGGCATACAGTCAAGGATTGGAATTTCATGAGTTTTAGTTGATCATCTGTCAAGTAATGATTTGGGAGTAATTCCAAAAGACAGTTGGTATTTAGGATATTGAAAGATTTAGCTACTTTAAGGAAGACATTTCCAGGCATGAGTATTTTGTGGTCTGAAGTAGTGCCATGTTTGTTTTGAAGGAATGTGAGTAGTTTTATAGCTATTGCGTGGGCCTGTCTGTTAATGTTAGATTGTCAAGACATTTGGGGAATTTGGGTATTCCCATCATAGATCATAGGGACTTTGATGGTAGGGACCCAGTTTGATTCAGGGAAGATGGAGTGCACCTTAGTGAGTTAGGTTTGGATTTATTTAGTGTACACCTGGCTTTGTTTTAGGAAGGTTCAGTGAAAGTGTTGCAGTAAGAGGAGAGGAACAGCCTATGCCAGGCTAGTAAGTAGAGAAGAAGGGCAGACTTGCCCATCTTCTGTTCCCCCTCTAGTGTTGAGTGTTGGATTGCAAGGAGGTTGGTTGGAGATGGAAGTGAGTGGTGGTACGCCCCTTCTGATAAGTGAGAGTATGGGAGCAGTTAGGGTAACACTGCTTATTTTGGGGCAGGGTGAGTGGGACAGGCTGCCCCATTAAATTATTACATGGATGTTCATGCTTTAATTAATAAATCTAAGAATGCTGTTCATTAAACTTGTGATTAAGAAAGTTTAATAAAGGTCGTCATATGCCATTTTGGTGTGGTGTGAATTATTTGAAGGGGACTGGGGCAATTATGTTTTTTGCTTGTTTATTTGACTTTGTATTTCAGTGGAGATTGATTTTATTTTTAGCTGTAGATCTGAATGTTGCAATACTAATGAGCATAGCCTGTCCCATTATAATAGCTGGTGTCTCAGTGCTTAAAATAGATGGAAAAAAGAAAACAAATGTCTGGCAGATGGTCCAATCAAGTGCACATTAACTCTAAGAGACAAAATATTTCCACCCTGAGGCAACTATAATATGAATGCCCCACTGACTACTCCAGAAACATTATTGTCCAATGATTTCCACTGTAAAGTGAAGAAAATAAACTGTGCGTGGTGCGCATGATTGCAGATAGTGGCAGTTTGGTGCTATTCCTCCATGTTTAAGCCTTTCCATGAATAGTAATGCATCATTAGAAGGAGTGACTCGATTCACTGGTACACTCATTAAGGGCACACCATTTTTCCTGCAGCAGTTTGGATTGAAACTGTTCCTGCTTGTTGGTTGACAGTAATCTGAGGACTCACACACAGACTGCTGTTTGATTCTTTATCTCTTAGTGTCAGAATACTTTGATTAGGTAATGCCAGGCTCTTATTTGAGAGTCAGGTACAATAACACTCTTCTGATGCACATTGTTATTGTTTTATTCACTAAATATTCATATTATAAAAAGGGTTCAGGTTTGCTTTGGGTTATTCTGTTACCAAGAGTACTTCAGGATATGAGTCACTTCTGAAGCATAAGGTTCAATTCTTACTATTATTTTAAAACTGACACTGTCACCACATAGTACTTGCCCATCTCATTTTTAAGCAACGCAAGCCTGCGCTTGTTAACGTTATAACTTCAGACATGGTATTATTCTCGTTAGACAAACAGTGAATTTGAATTTTAACTTACATGAATGAGAATGTCTTTATCTGCTTGCTTCTGTTTGAACCCTGAGTTCATTATAGAATGATTGTACACAATGGACTCTCTCAAGCTAGCTCAGATAATTCATATGAATACTTATGTGACATTTGGTGACCTGACACCTGATTGTCAAATATTTTTCTACTTCTAGTTGAAATGCCAATATAACTATTAATAGCACGCACCTCTGATGACAGGATTGCATAACTGTAGTGACATCTGACTGGGGGGTCTCTTTGTCTCATGTTTCCTCCTTCTCAGTTTGTCTTTCTCATCTTTATATAACTGGAAACTTAAAAAAATAAATGTCACTGAAAAAAGGAAAATAGTTCTTAATGTCTTGAGATGCTGCAAGTAAAGGCACTAGCAACAGATAATAAGTGTGATTTGTAAGGGTTTCTGCTAATATTAATTCAGCTTTACTTTACTTCAACTTACCTCATTTCACTTAAGATTTCTGAAAATGACTCTGCAAGTATTGAAGTTAAAATGTAGCAAACTCACAACATCTGTTTTTTGTGCTTTCTGTGGTCATCCAAGAACAGCTGCTATTGGCGGTATGGCATACTTTCTTCGGAAAGTCTAACATGTCTTAGAAAAGTCAGACATAAAACCATGTGACCACAGACATCACATAATTTCAGTGCAATGAGAGTATTTGGGATGCTCATGTTAAGTTTCCAGTGAGTCAGAGCATTTCATTTCCATTCTAATATGCTTACATTTGGGAACATGTACATCACTTATTAAAGCTGATGACTCTTTATGTTTCTTTCATTGTTACTGAGACATAAATTATTTTGTTTTTCAAAACAGAATCCTGACAAGGGATTTAGTAAGCATGTAATCCATTGCAAGCAGCCTTATCTTAGGGATGTCTTGAATGTAACATGACACTTTCCTTACCAAGCTGTAATAAACTACTCTATCCTATTATATAATTAAGTTCCTTCTTATACAGTATAGCCATCAGGATCCTGTAACCCATCAGAAAAATGAAAAGGCAACATGGAAAACAAGTGTCTCTAATAACAAAAGCAGAGGAAATTATGGCTTGAAATAGTAGTCACAAACTTTTTCTACATCTTATACTGAATGTAGTGGTTATAATCACCATCTCTCTTGATAATAAGAATGTTCTCAGTGAACAAATTAAATCTTCATTGAAGTAATAGTTGGGCTGGTTTCTAAGCATTTAAATTGCTTTCCTTCTCACACTCAACAAGCTCATATGTGAATGTTTCCAAATCATGTGATCTGTCTTTTTTTTCCAAGTAAATGTTTTCCCAAGCTGTCAGCCATAACTTTTATTAAATGCTTTGCCCAAGATGCAAGGCATACATTGAATTAGCTAACTATAAATAAAAGTTATTTTAACAAGACATATTTCTGGCTTCACTTTTTAGGTATCAGTTCTATGTCTGACTTCTTCAGACACACTTATAGTAAATCAATTGTTTCATCCAGTTTTATATGTATTATTGGGTACTTACGTATTATCGCAACCACATTTTCTTCGCGGTAATACTGGTTGCTTCCCGATAGTGAAATCTGGCCATTAAATGTTTTAAAAATGTCGTGCAATGTGTTTTCTTTAACAATGAAGGCTCTTTTGTGCAGGGATATCAATAAAAAAGGAGAAACTTAGTGATGCTTTTTATGTATGCAGCAGACTGGCAGCATGTCGTAAGAAACCCAGCTTGACTAGCAAAAACATTGTTTGGAGCACGCCTGACTGCAATTTCGGACTACTGCCTGTCCGCATTACTTACTGCAACTTTATCACTGAAATGTTTATTTTGAAGTATGTTTACAAACTGTGAAAAATAAATAATTTACCAAAACCATCATTCCTGTATCTGTGTGTTCCTTCTCAGAAGGATTCCTTCCACAGAATGAAAATAATATGTTCGTCAGTAGCAGAGCAGCCATGACGATTCAAGCATGCAAAATAGGAAGATGAGTTTTTCAATTTTTTCTCTTCCTGAAGGTGATCCAAACTTATTCTTCAGCAATAACAACTTTGAATAACACCTTACAGTGTTTCCTACACTAGTTTTGATTTCAGGATACAAATTTTGCAACAGTGAAAATGTGGTTGCGATAATATGTAAGTACCTATTATTGTGTTAAATCACCTCTACTACTCCTTGTTCATGATATTTATGTTTTCTACCTGGATTCCACATTCCAGCTTTAACTTTCATGTCTTTATATCTGTCTTTCCGAATTGCTGCTTTGTATTTTGAATTGCTCGCTAGCTACTGTCATCAAAAAGCTGTTTTAATGACAAATGGGAAGAGAGTTTGAATAAGCAATTCACAAAGAGACAATGGGGGATATATGTATATCTCCCAAATATGAAACAAGGTCTACAAGATTTAGGATCTTTGCCTGGAAGTGTTTACATAGGTATTTTTATACCCCAAGTAGACTCCAAAAATGTTTTACTCAGGTGGATATCAAATGCTGGAGGTGTGACTGGCAAGAAAGAGATGGCTGGGAACATATTTTTGGGCGTGTAATGTGCTGGCCGACTTTGGGGATTCCCTACAAACTGCTCTGTCAGAGATGCTGGGTGAGTGGATTGGATTGTCTGGGGAGATGATTTTTTGAGCTATGATACAAAAATCAGAATTGCCTAGACATAGTAAAGCCTTGCTGAGTCTGATTATGGTGGCTGCCAAAAAAGCAATTACTAGAAAATGGAAATCAAAGTCTAGACCAACTTTACTAGAAGTAGTGAATATAGTAACAGAGATAAAACAACTGGTACTGTGATCTTTAGAAAAAGTAAGGAGCAAACTACATAGAAAAAATGGGAATTATGAGAACAATATATGCAGAGAAGGAACAAGGTTTAAGAGGCATGATTTCAATGAACTATATAATGCTTATCTGACAATGACTGGATAGATTATAAGTGATGTATAATGATTTCAACTAATGTGGTGTCAATGTTGTTTGCTTTTCATTTATATAAATGTAAGATTGCCCATGTCATATGTGATAATTTAATAAAGATGTTTATTGAAAAAAAAAATTGAATCCAAACTCCATGAAAAAAAACAGATACTTATGAGGGAGCACATATAATATAACATAATATTTTTGTCTCAGTTTTATATGAGACTTCTTCAGAGTAAAGCCAAATGGACACATAAAAAATATTTAAACATAGACCAATAAGTCACATGTCATGCAGTAACTAATGAATAATGACAAACCTTTTTCAAATATTAAAAATGCAGCCTCCAGCTGCAAATCAAAATGGATAAAAGCAAATTAAATATGTCACTGCATAAACCCAAACAACAAAATACTCTGTGCAACAAAAAAGTGTCTTCATCTGTCGAATTGAATGTAGTTTGAGATTTCTTTTCTTACTAATGATGTCTTCATTTCCTGAGTGAAAGGTTCATCAGAAGTCGATATTCAAAGTCTTTGCTTTCAAGAAGCTCATTTTGATTGCAAAAGTCTCAAGCATCTCATTGGCAGTCCACCTATCCTTGCATTGTATTGTTTCAGGAAGCAAAAAGCCTCACAAGATCTATATCTCCTCTCTCACATGAACATTCTTTACAATGTCTGATATTCACCCTTCATTTGCTAGCTCCAAATATCAAATTCTAGAGATGAGATGAGCTCCATATCTCTGTCTCTATCTATATCTATATCTATATCTATATCTATATCAATATCAATATCTATATCTATATCTATATCTACATCTACATCTACATCTGTATCTATATCTATATCCATATCCATATCTATATCTGCATCTACATCTACATCTACATCTACATCTACAGCTACATCTACATCAATATCTATATCTATATATCAATATCTATATTTATATCTATATCTACATCTACATCTACATCTACATCAATATCTATATCTACATCTACATCTACATCTACATCTGTATCTGTATCTGTATCTATATCTATATCCATATCCATATCTACATCTACATCTACATCTACATGTACATCTACAGCTAAATCTATATCTATATATATATATATCAATATTTATATCTATATCTACATCTACATCTACATCTATATCTACATCTACATCTACATCTACATCTGCATCTACATCTACATCAATATCTATATCTATATCTACATCTACATCTACATATGTATCTGTATCTATATCTATATCCATATCTATATCTGCAACTACATGTACATCTACATCTACGTCTATATCTACATCTACATCTATATCTATATATATATATATATATCAATATCTATATCTACATCTACATCTACATCAATATCTATATCTACATGTACATCTACATCTGTATCTATATCTATATCCATATCCATATCTGCATCTACATCTACATTTATATCTACATCTACATCTACATCTATATCTATATCTATATATATATATATATATATCAATATCTACATCTACATCTACATCTACATCTACATCTACATCTACATCTATATCTATATCTATATCTACATCTACATCTACATCTATAACTATATCAATATATATATATATATCAATATCTATATCTATATCTATATCTATATCTACATCTATAACTATATCTACATCTACATCTACATCTATATCTATATCTATATCTATATCTATATCTATATATGGGGAGCTGAATAAAGTTAAATCCATATTTCTTTGAGATCTGGTCTACTAAGCAGAATGGCAACAAGTTTGCAAATTGAACAATTCTCGGACTGGGGAATATGCTTTTTCCCCGATATTGCACAATCTTGGTGTTAGCATATATAATTAGCAGAGTTTGTTGAGGGGGGGTGTAAAATTACATTTTAGTCTTTATTTATTGAGTTTAATGATTTGCATGTATGGAGGGTTTTGCTCAGCACATGCTTAGTAGGGTGTCAACATTCATGTTGTCAGAGTTTTCTGGTCGACTTTTGACAGTCAGTCTTTAGGTGGTTTGACTATTGTCAATACACCTATATGAGTATATATATATATATATATGTATATATATATATATATATATATATATATATATATATATATATATATGTATATATATATATATATATATATATATATATATATATATATATATATATATGTATATATATATATATATATATGTATAAAATATACACACAAATATATATATATATATATATATATATAGATATATATAGATAGATGGATATATATTACACTAGTTCAACATAATTGCTTTGAACTGTATTTATATTCTTTAAATTTTTAACAACTGCATATAATTTCTTTCTTAAACTGTTTACTCTTTGTAAAAAAAAATTACTTCTTATACATTGCCTTTCTTAACACCTGAATCATGCCTAAAAAGGTTGCTTGTACCAACACAGCTACTTTCATAACAAATTCAAGTAAATAAAAAATAAAATAATAAATGAATATTGCATGACCTTCTGTTGTATAAGCAGAGCCATTAGTTGATTCTTGCTTCTGTGTTTTGTGCCTAGAGTTTATATTATCTTTTGAAAGAAAACTTTTCTAATTTTGACACTTGTACTTTTGAACCCAGTGTTGTCAGTTACACTGATGTTTAGCCATCTAACTAAAATAAGCATTTTTTTGAAGGTGATATAGCTTTTGGTGTGTAATTTTGTAGTCAGAACAGCAAGCATTTTAAAGTGGTAACTTTACTTTATGTAACTGGTAGTCTTTTAGCTATGGCTTTGCTTGTGATACATCTTACAAAGCAGAGTAATAGTGATTATTATCTGCCATATGGATGTCAGCAGTAAGAACTGGCAAAAAGTAAAAAAAATGTGCTATTAAATCTGAAAAAGTGCAATAAAATGAAAATAATTTGGTTTGAGATTTATGAAAAGTCAAAGTGTGTGTTTTCCTAAAGACAGAACTTAAACAAGCAGACTTAATGCAAGAAAAAGAAGATATGACCATTATTATGGTATTGTTTATTTGACTTTCATTTACTTGCATTTTAAAATTTAACAAAGTGAGCATTATACTGAAATGAAAAAATGTTGTTAAATTGAATTACTAAATAAGTTAGTACATTTAGTTACTGTTTAAGTAACTGAAATACATATCTTCTGAGTTAAATCTACTAAGTCTGCAGTAACACTGCATTGGAATTAGATGAACTAATTGTTTTTGCATTGAAGGAACTATCCCATCTGTCTTTGATATAGTGTGACCCCAGAATTAGTAGACATATTTGAAGAAAATGTGGACCACAGCCTCCATAACCTTTGGGTTATATATCAAATATTGTGGAGTATGTATGTTTTATGCTTCTCTTAGTTTACAGCTTAAGGAAATGTATCTTTTGTTCTGGCACACTCTTCTGTTTTTGTTATCTAACAAACAACTGGTTGACAGAGTGATCACACCCATTTTTCCTTATAGGACAGGTAGCGATCCTGGTAAAACTGTGATCCAAGCAGGAATTTGAGAATTTTTTTGTATGTTGGCTTATACTCCACAGATATCTGTGCGCATCCCAAAGTGGTAGGAGTAAAAGGGACAGAGTATAGCAATAACCCATGCCTGGGTGTGGGTAATGCGGGATTTACCCACGGTTGGCGTGGTTTGGTCCCGAGGGCGAAGCCCGAGGGACCAAACAAAGACAACCGTGGGTAAATCCCGCATTACCCACACCCAGAAGTGGGTTATTGTTATTATACTATGACATTATTTAAGAAAAGAAATAATTACTTTTCTTAAATAATAGCATTGTATAATGCCTCTTTGCTGCCCTTCCGCAGCTGTCTGGTATCCGCGGCAGTTCTGATGTACTGCGCATGCCTACGCAGTACATCAGAGCTGTGGCCAAAAGCAATGGAGAAAGCAAGATCTCCATTGCTTTTTACTGTTTTGCTATGTTAAATGGGTTTAACATAGCGAGACAGCTTTAAAATAAGCAACGGAGATCTCCGTTGCTTATTTTAAAGTTGTCTCGCTATGTTAAACCCATTTAACATAGTGAGACAGGTTTAAAAAAAAGCAACAGAGAAAGCAAGATCTCCATTGCTTTTTACACACTGTGTCGCTATGTTAAAGGAGTTTAACATAGCGAGACAGCTTTAAAAAAAGCAACGGAGATCTCCTTTGTTTTTTTTAAACCTGTGTCGCTATGTTAAACTCTTTTAACATAGCGAGACAGTGTTTTAAAAGAGACTTATACTAATGGAAAAAGTCTGGGCGACCAGACCTTTTTCCATTAGTATAAGTTGATTTACAACGTGCATGCTGGCCAATCAGTGTGCACGTTTTGGAATATTAATGGGGGGTCATGGTATAATAAGGGTGTTGTCACTTACTCATATGCACACAAGTGATCTAGTCCTTGAATTTCTCTGCCTCTCTTGTATGTCATTAGAGCTTCATCTCCACAGGAGCTACGGTGCTGATGTCCATGTTCCAAGTTATGTGCTGCACTTTCTTTCCCCAAAGAATATGCAAGCAGGTGTAGTCTCATTACTGCTGCCCAGCACATCCAGTAACCAGGCCATTAGCCAGATCTGAGTCAGTGGAGTTATAAGAAGGGTCTGCATCTAAGGCATCCATACCTGCCAAGAAGCCAATACCCTAAAGACATCAGATGTTTTTGTATTAAAACGCAGAACAGCTAACTTTCTATGTTATTATGTGTATAAATACCTGCTTGTTCTTTTTATTTGTAAGCATTTAAGCAGTGCTAGGGATGCTGAAAAGCAAAAAGGATTACTAGAACAGCTAAAGAAAAGCCTAAGCTCAAAGATATTCATACAGAACAATGCTAGACCTTTATGCTGGTAGAGTAGGCCTGTCATCAATCCCATGTAAAGACCATGATAGCAAATAAAAGGTAATGCCTATGTCCAAAATCCACTGTATGAAATACAAAGAAAATACTCTCCCAAAATGATGAAAAAAATGTTACCAATGATATGGAAAGGTAGAATCTGGTCTGGCAGCAAAAGAAAACCTTTTACTTAAAATAATCCAAAGTACAATAAGTAAAAAGCAATAATCCAGGTAAGCGCTTTCGTTTGTCCCACTGACAGACTTCTTCCACTGACAATAAGAAACATCACTTCCTTCTGTTAAAACCATTTGAAATTCCCTCCTTTCAATACTATTGGTCCATTTTTCAAAAAAACATGTCAGCAAAATGACAGCAAAATCATCCCCCTCCACCTTAGACACACAATACTGAAACATATCTAAAAAGTGTAGTCATGTAAACTATGGTAAATAATGTATAAAATTAATAATAATATTATTAGTATTATACATTATTCACCATACTTGAATTTGATAATATTTAAACATAAAACATATACATTTATACACGATCAAACTATGCATGTATTAAGTATATTTGTGGTCATAACTTTTCACCACCTTAGGTTTATTTTACATTTATAACAATTTATGTAGGTATCACACGTACCCTCAGTATTTGGGTTGTTTATTATATTTATATATTATTATATTTATATATTTTTAAGGTTTTACTATGGTTTTATAATGTAATTATTTGAGGTATATTCAGCTTATTTACATGACTACACCTTTTAGATATGTTTCAGTATTGTGTGTCTAAGGTGGGTGGGAGATTTTGCTGTCATTTTGCTGACATCATGTTTTTTTGCGAAATGGACCAATAGTATTGAAAGGAGGGAATTTCAAATGGTTTTAACAGAAGGAAGTGATGTTTCTTATTGTCAGAAGAAGTTTGTCAGTGGGACAAACGAAAGCGCTAACCTGGATTACTGCTTTTTACTTATTGTACTTTGGATTATTTTAATTAAAAGGTTTTCTTTTGCTGCTAGACCGGATTCTACCTTTTCATTTTACTTGGCTTTGTGTGTCTCTTATTGCAAGTTACCAATGATATGGATCTATGAGCATTCTCATTCATAACCTGTTTGGCAGAGTTAACACTAGTGCCTGTCAGGAAACCATTGCATTTAATTACATTACATTACATTTAATGACCCGAAATACAAACCACCCTCATGACTGAAAGAGGACCATTAGGACACAGTCGTATCATCTTACAATGCAGTACTAGTGGGGGAAGGAAAACATTGCTGAATATGCATCGTAGCACCATGTTGTCTTTGTAGAAAAGGGAGAAAAACATGAGAAAGTGGCAGAAGTCTTTAAAGACATAATAGATGGGTAACAGTACAAAGGACCTGACATGAAAGAGAAAGTAGCTGTGATAGAAAATATAAACAATCAAAAACAAAAGATTTCCTGCTAGCCAACCAAGTAAATGCTCCGTGACTACGCTTATTTTAAAAATAGAATATCAGCAATGGTAAAATCGGACCAAAAGCGGGAATAGCTAATTTCCACTCCAGTTTATTATTCAAACAAGTAAAACGGATGAGCGCACTTTCGCATAGAGCTTCATCAGATCCATTATTAAATATCCTTCTGTCACACCATTTATACATAAATTCAAAAAACTATTAGCCAATCAAGCCCATACTTCAATTATAACCTTAAAAGAGCAACATATACTAAAAGAACAACATATATTAAAAAGACATCCAAGAAAAGTTTTTAACATGTATATAGCCTTGGCTTTATAAATAAATTGCCATAAACAAATAAAATCATAAAATTAGCATATATAAAAATAAAAAAATATATTTATATACATGTTTATTTTGCATATCCCAATTCAAAATGATAATATAACATCCTCTCTAAATTACGTAATGCATATACAATTACATATAATTACTATGCATATCCAAGCAAGTAAAATAGTGGACACTATTAAGTACATCCTATCTACCATATTCTGATAAAAATATATGTGAAAATGTGTATTTAAATAATGAATATCAAGTCATAGAGGCTATCCATGAACTGAGAAAAAAAAAAAAAAAAATATATATATATATATATATATATATATATATATATATATATATATATGCATATAATAAACAAATACATATATATTCACAATATATAGTATACCTATAACCATCCCCTTGGCACTATCTGATGTTATCTAATGTTACGACGTTTCCTAAGTGATGGTTTTATGGATGCCCTCTCATTGAGTCCCTTTCCACTGTCAGCCCTTAATGTGTTAATCCAGTTATTCTCCCTAAACTCAGTCTGATTCCTAATATCACCTTCTCGTATGCTAGATACGATGATCTCCAGGGCTCTGAAAAGGAAACTATGACTTTCATCATATTGTATGGTGTGCTTAGCCAGGGCATTGTGTTCTGATTGTTTTCTAATGTGATATATATGCTCATATATTCTACCCTTGAATGGTCTACTAGTTTTTCCAATGTAGAAGGAAGAACAGTTCTGACATACAGCCAAATACACTAGATGGCAAGTCATACAGTCAGCTTTAGCCGATGTTCTAAACTCTCTATGCAAATCTGGATGAATAAAGTTCTTACTTTTATCTATATACATATAGAAATTACAATGCCCACATGGTCTAGTATGTTCATCAGCCGAATGTACTTGCTTATACCTAGGGTAACAAAGCATCCTTTTAAGATTCATTTTGTTACGATATAAAAAATATGGATGTTCGCCTACAATCTCACTTATCTCACTATCAACTTGCAAGATAGACCAATTCTTAGAGATAATGTTATTTAATTCTATTCTATCACTAGTGTAGAAAATAGGAACTTTAACAAGAGATGATCTATGGGACAGGTCATCCCTGTTCAACTTCAACCTTGGCCCAAAATATGGTGCAGCTACATCTTCTCTAAGGCTAGCTGCTGATGCCAAATGCTCATCTATCTCATTTTGCCTATACCATCTATCCAACAATTTCAGTCTTAGACTGTCCAGCTCTTCCATAAAACCTGTATTGGAGGGATTCAACCTGGAGGCCCTCATGCCTTGGCCTTTAATAATGTTCCTAAATGCATAGGCTGGGTGCATACTAGATCTCATTAGTAGAATATTACGATAGCATGACTTACGATATACACCAGTATTAAATAATCCATTAGATAGCCTTTCTATATATAAATCAAGATAGTCTATTCTAGAGTTAGATCTCTTCATAGTAAACTTGAGGTATTCTGTTAAATTGTTCATTTTCACAAAAAGGGTGTCCAATTCATCACCACTCCCTTTCCATAAAATAAAAAGGTCATCGACAAATCGTCGATAAAACACCACGTGTCTTAAATTCTTGAACCATAAACAGGGTAATCTCTTCCCAATGTGCCAAAAACATGTTGGCATAAGTATTGGCACACGTGGTCCCCATGGCCACACCATCTTGTTGTCTATAGATGGTGTCATGAAAAATGAAAAGATTATTCTCTAGGACTAATTATAGGAAGTATGTTATCAAGTCTATCTGGATTAAGGTGAAGTCACTATTCTTCTTTAGATACTCCGAGATGTACTGAATACCTATATTATTAGGAATAATGGTAAAAAGGGACTGTATGTCCATCGTGACCAAAGTAAGTCCATCCATGGTTTCAACATCCTCCAGACATTCATAAAGATCTACCAGAAAACATTTGGTGTCTTTTAAGACATGCCTACTCTTATCTAATATTGGGCGCAAGTGTTTTTCCACATAGACCGAAAGATGCTCGGTCACCCAACCACCTCCAGCGACTATGGGTCACATAGGTGGGTCATCCATATTCTTATGAATTTTTTGGAAGGCCATGAATCTGTGGAATAAGTGGATTCTTTACTATGAGGTAGTCAAAAACTTCCTTATTTATCAGGCCAGTATTATAAATGTCTGATATTGTCTCCAAAACATATTGAATAACAGAATGCACCTCTTCCCTGGGAATGGTTTTATAAAATGTATCACCTAACAGTTTATTCATAGAAATTAAATATTTATCAGTGTCCATAATCACTATTCTGCCTCCCTCATCGGCAGGTCTAATTATGATCGAAGTATCAGACTGCAGATGTTTCAGGCACTGCCTCTCTTTCCAATTCAAATTGTCTATTCCATAGTACTTCTTATGTATAACTCAATCATCATAGTATTTAAATAATTCTTCTTCAGTCAACTTTAAGTATGCATCAATTAATGGATGGTTCTGTGGAACATAACAACTTAGGTTCCTAAACTTAAATGATTGTGCATTCCCATCACCTGATGTATGCTTGCATATTAATTTTAGCATAACATTTCTACAAAAATTTTTTTAAATCAGTGATGGTGTCTGTTAAATTACTATAACTCTTGGGTATAAAATTCACCCCTTTATTTAATAAACTTTCTTCATCAGCAGAAAGTGTATATGAAGAGATGTTACAGACTAGCGATTGTTCCCCTTCCCCCACATTTTCTTGATCGTCTGAGATGGAATAAACTCTCCTGAATATTTCCTTTTCTGTCTGCCTCGACTCATTGAGCGTGTCCTTCGCGGTCCCCTGTCCATATGGGCAGGTAACGGAAAAGAGAAACCCTCACTTGTTTCAACTAAATGATCAGTAGATCTATTATTAGTTGAAGTTTTAGGCCTGACAGCTGCTTGCATACTGTCTAGCCTAGGGATAGATTGATTCTTAATTATTTGTACCTCTGTTTATAAATTACTCACTGCCTGTGCATGTTCTACATTTGTATCATGTAATGATATTATATTGTTAGGTACTCTATTCTGTTCAATTACAACATTATTAGCTGTAATCAGAGGTTCCTGTCCTTCTGGAGATACACTTGAGTGGACATTGTCATTATCATTAATCACATTAGTAACATCTTCTACATTAGCAATGATGTGTGCATTCGATTCAACATTGTCCCTAGAAGTAAATGCAATATTATGATGTCTGGAAGTGTTCATTGAGTTCTCTGTGACCATATTTTGTCCTTGTCTGGGCCACAGAAACACGTGACCCAGTTTAAAGTCGTTAATGTCTCTCAAAATGTTATTCTTTTTCTGATGTAGCAATTTACCTTCATAAGCCGCTACACCATCAAGCAGGCTCTCAAAAAGCGGTTGTACTGCTGCATGCATGAAATTATTGAAAATAAACTGTTTTTTAATTCTTATAGTGTCAATAAGTCGTGCCTCTTCAGGTCTAAAATAGTTAATAGGCATCTGTAAGCACTTGTGACTCACCTCTAAATTGATTTGCTGCCAGCGTGTAAGTAAATCAGGATAGTATGTTCCCTGGCTAGGCATGTTGAGGACACGTAATCCCCTTGGTATAATTTTCTTATCCAAGCAAAATTGGAAGTGTAGTCTCTGTCTTTGAAGTCGTTTGATTTGCAGAAAATCTTTCTCTAGCTCGTTGAACGCTTTCTGCATCTTCTCCAGATCCACAGGTGCATTGTCGATGTCGTCAGCAGTAGAGGGCTGGTCACATTGCCAAAAAGCCGTCTTGACACAATCCAAGCACTGACAAAATCTCTGTTGCAAAGCATCAGTTGTAATAACTCTTTTCTCAGGATTATAGTCCAATTCCACGCATGCAGTGGCCTGCATATCCCCATTCCAGGTGGCAGCAGCAAAGAAAAGGAATAAAATAATCAAAAACAAAAGATCTCCTGCTAGCCAACCAAGTAAATGTTCCGTGACTATGCTTATTTTAAAAATAGAATATCAGCAATGGTAAAAACGGACCAAAAGCGGGAATAGCTAATTTCCACTCCAGTTTATTATTCAAACAAGTAAAATGGATGAGCGCGCTTTCGCATAGAGCTTCATCAGATCCATTATTAAATATCCTTCTGTCACACCATTTATACATAAATTCAAAAAACTATTAGCCAATCAAGCCCATACTTCAATTATAACCTTAAAAGAGCAACATATACTAAAAGAACAACATATATTAAAAATACATCCACTAAAAGTTTTTAACATGTATATAACCTTGGCTTCATATTTTTAAAATAAGCGTAGTCATGGAGCATTTACTTGGTTGGCTAGCAGGAAATCTTTTGTTTTTGATTATTTTATTCCTTTTCTTTGCTGCTGCCACCTGGAGTGGGGATATGCAGGCCACTGCATGCGTGGAATTGGACTATAATCCTGAGAAAACAGTTACTACAACTGATGCTATGCAACAGAAATTTTCTCAGTGCTTGGATTGTGTCAAGACGGCTTTTTGGTAATGTGACCAGCCCTCTACTGCTGACGACATCGACAATGCGCCTGTGGATCTGGAGAAGATGCAGAAAGCGTTCGACGAGCTAGAGAAAGATTTTCTGCAAATCAAACGACTTCAAACACAGAGACTACACTTCCAATTTTGCTTGGATAAGAAAATTATACCAAGGGGATTACGTGTCCTCAACATGCCTAGCCAGGGAATGTACTATCCTGATTTACTTACACGCTGGCAGCAAATCAGTTTAGAGGTGAGTCACAAGTACTTACAGATGCCTATTAACTATTTTAGACCTGAAGAGGCACGACTTATTGACACTATAAGAATTAAAAAACAGTTTATTTTTGATAATTTCATGCATGCAGCAGTACAACCGCTTTTTGAGAGCCTGCTTGATGGTGTAGTGGCTTATGAACGTAAATTGCTACATCAGAAAAAGAATAAAATTTTGAGAGACATTAACGACTTTAAACTGGGTCACGTGTTTCTGTGGCCCGGACAAGGACAAAATATGGTCACAGAGAACTCAATGAACACTTCCAGACATCGTAATATTGCATTTACTTCTAGGGACAATGTTGAATCGAATGCACACATCATTGCTAATGTAGAAGATGTTACTAATGTGATTAATGATAATGACAATGTCCACTCAAGTGTATCTCCAGAAGGACAGGAACCTCTGATTACAGCTAATAATGTTGTAATTGAACAGAATAGAGTACCTAACAATATAATATCATTACATGATACAAATGTAGACCATGCACAGGCAGTGAGTAATTTATAAACAGAGGTACAAATAATTAAGAATCAGTCTATCCCTAGGCTAGACAGTATGCAAGCAGCTGTCAGGCCTAAAACTTCAACTAATAATAGATCTACTGATCATTTAGTTGAAACAAATGAGGGTTTCTCTTTTCCCTTACCTGCCCGTATGGACAGGGGACCGTGACGGACACGCTCAATGAGTCGAGGCAGACAGAAAAGGAAATATTCAGGAGAGTTTATTCCATCTCAGACTATCGAGAAAATGTGGGGGAAGGGGAACAATCGCTAGTCTGTAACATCTCTTCATATACACTTTCTGCTGATGAAGAAAGTTTATTAAATAAAGGGGTGAATTTTATACCCAAGAGTTATAGTAATTTAACAGACACCATCACTGATTTAAATTTTTTTTGTAGAAATGTTATGCTAAAATTAATATACAAGCATACATCAGGTGATGGGAATGCACAATCATTTAAGTTTAGGAACCTAAGTTGTTATGTTCCACAGAACCATCCATTAATTGATGCATACTTAAAGTTGACTGAATAAGAATTATTTAAATACTATGATGATAGAGTTATACATAAGAAATACTATGGAATAGACAATTTTAATTGGAAAGAGAGGCAGTGCCTGAAACATCTGCAGTCTGAGACTTCGATTATAATTAGATCTGCCGATAAGGGAGGCAGAATAGTGATTATGGACATCGATAAAAATTTAATTTCTATGAGTAAACTGTTAGGTGATAAATTTTATAAAACCATTCCCAGGGAAGAGGTGCATTCTACTATTCAATATGTTTTGGAGACAATATCAGACATTTATAATACTGACCTGATAAATAAGGACGTTTTTGACTACCTCATAGTAAAGAATCCACTTATTTTACAGATTCATGGCCTTCCAAAAATTCATAAGAATATGGATGACCCACCTATGCGACCCATAGTCGCTGGAGGTGGTTGGGTGACCGAGCATCTTTCGGTCTATGTGGAAAAACACTTGTGCCCAATATTAGATAAGAGTAGGCATGTCTTAAAAGACACCAAATGTTTTCTGGTAGATCTTTATGAATGTCTGGAGGATGTTGAAACCATGGATGGACTTACTTTGGTCACGATGGACATACAGTCCCTTTTTACCATTATTCCTAATAATATACGTATTCAGTACATCTCGGAGTATCTAAAGTAGAATAGTGATTTCACCTTAATCCAGATAGACTTGATAACATACTTCCTAGAATTAGTCCTAGAGAATAATCTTTTCATTTTTCATGACACCATCTATAGACAACAAGATGGTGTGGCCATGGGGACGCCATGTGCCAACACTTATGCCAACATGTTTTTGGCACATTCGGAAGAGATTACCCTGTTTATGGTTCAAGAATTTAAGACACGTGGTTTTTTATCGACGATTTGTCGATGACCTTTTTATTTTATGGAAAGGGAGTAGTGATGAATTGGACACCCTTTTTGTGAAAATGAACAATTTAACAGAATACTTCAAGTTTACTAAGAAGAGATCTAACTCTAGAATAGACTATCTTGATTTATATATAGAAAGGCTATCTAATGGATTATTTAATACTGGTGTATATCGTAAGTCATGCTATCGTAATAGTCTACTAATGAGATCTAGTATGCACCCAGCCTATGTATTTAGGAACATTATTAAAGGCCAAGGGATGAGGGCCTCCAGGTTGAATCCCTCCAATACAGGTTTTATGGAAGAGCTGGACAGTCTAAGAATGAAATTGTTGGATAGAGGGTATAGGCAAAATGAGATAGATGAGCATATGGCATCAGCAGCTAGCCTTAGAGAAGATGTAGCTGCACCATATTTTGAGCCAAGGTTGGAGTTGAACAAGGATGACCTGTCCCATAGATCATCTCTTGTTAAAGTTCCTATTTTCTACACTAGTGATAGAATAGAATTAAATAACATTATCTCTAAGAATTGGTCTATCTTGCAAGTTGATAGTGAGATAAGTGAGATTGTAGGCGAACATCCATATTTTTTATATCGTAACAAAATGAATCTTAAAAGGATGCTTTGTTACCCTAGGTATAAGCAAGTACATTCGGCTGATGAACATACTAGACAATGTGGGCATTGTAATTTCTGTATGTATATAGATAAAAGTAAGAACTTTATTCATCCAGATTTGCATAGAGAGTTTAGAACATCGGCTAAAGCTGACTGTATGACTTGCCAACTAGTGTATTTGGCTGTATGTCAGAACTGTTCTTCCTTCTACATTGGAAAAACTAGTAGACCATTCAAGGGTAGAATACGTGAGCATATATATCACATTAGAAAACAATCAGAACACAATGCCCTGGCTAAGCACACCATACAATATGATGAAAGTCATAGTTTAGGAATCAGACTGAGTTTAGGGAGAATAACTGGATTATCACATTAAGGGCTGACAGAGGAAAGGGACTCAATGAGAGGGCATCCATAAAACCATCACTTAGGAAACTTCGTAACATTAGATAACATCAGATAGTGCCAAGGGGATGGTTATAGGTATACTATATATTGTGAATATATATGTATTTGTTTATTATATACATATATATATATATATATATATATATATATATATTTTTTTTTTTTTTTTTTCTCAGTTCATGATTAGCCTCTATGACTTGATATTCATTATTTAAATACACATTTTTCACATATATTTTTATCAGAATATGGTAGATAAGATGTACTTAATAGTGTCTGCTATTTTACTTGCTTGGATATGCATAGTAATTATATGTAATTGTATATGCATTACGTAATTTAGAGAGGATGTTATATTATCATTTTGAATTGAGATATGCATATAAACATGTATATAAAAATATTTTTTATTTTTATATATGCTAATTTTATGATTTTATTTGTTTATGGTAATTTATTTATGAAGCCAAGGCTATACACATGTTAAAAACTTTTAGTGGATGTATTTTTAATATATGTTGTTCTTTTAGTATATGTTGCTCTTTTAAGGTTATAATTGAAGTATGGGCTTGATTGGCTAATAGTTTTTTGAATTTATGTATAAATGGTGTGACAGAAGGATATTTAATAATGGATCTGATGAAGCTCTATGTGAAAGCGCGCTCATCCATTTTACTTGTTTGAATAATAAACTGGAGTGGAAATTAGCTATTCCCGCTTTTGGTCCGTTTTTACCATTGCTGAGAAAATATAAACAGTTTTACAACAGCTGAAAGTTGTTTGCATAAATGATATTTCTGATGAAGATATTCATATTACCAAAGGTCTAAAGGAAAGATAGCTTTTTTAGCAACTGGAAAATACCTGTTGAAAGGAACAAGTCTCATATTTTCCAAAGAACTGCAGAAAAGGTAACTGGAAATATACCATGATGCCCACCTTGGTATAATAAAAAACAAAAGCAAAAAGATCTGGTTTACAGTCATGCAAAAGGTAAAAGAGATTACTTCATTTATTAACATTCAGTTTCTAACTGGATAAGTGAACTGATGTGAGGAATGCTATCGACCACACTCCATGCCAATAAAATTAATAAAACATGACAAATAAGCTCTAACAATGACAAATAGATAGGTTCATAGATTAGTACTAAGCTAACTGCCCTTGTGAGCCATTTTAAGCCTAGCCATTTAACCATTGTTAGACTCAAACCCTGCACCTTGTGTTTGTAAGGCAAACACTTTAACCATTAGGCCACCCTCAGAAAAGCATAATTGCTGTTTCTGTAATATAGATGGATGTAACTTGGGAATCCTTAATAAGCAGACAACACCAAATGGTAATAAAGTTTAAAGCAAAAGTGAATAATTGTGAGCTAACTTTATCAAATTGTTCCAAGTACTGGGCAGTTTCACCAAAGCAGTGTCACTGATAAGTCTTGCATTTTAAGTCTGGATCTGACATTTCCCTGAACAGATTCATTATATATGTTTGTAGAAGTACATTTCAATTAGTAGCAGCAATATTATGAAACAAATCATCAGACCAATTTAACAGTTCTAAACATTATTTTTATACTTACCTCATTAAAATCACACCAGTCCAACTCAATTAATTCAAACTTGGTGCCAAAAACTAACCTATCACAAAACACATCAAAACATTGTTTTCATTCAGTTTGCAGTAAAAGGATAGCAACAAGCATTGTTTACGTTAAGTTCATAAAAAATCAGAACCTTACCAGTGCCTTCTTGATTTCAGATGAGGTTTGATAGGAATCCTGTCATTGAAATCATTGTCTTCTGTTGTTGCCTGTAATTTAATAATCCATTCTCATTCATTAATCTCTGTTTTATTCCTTATGTCCCCTTGCCTCATGGTGATTTTTGTTTTATCTACTAACATGAACTTAAAGCAGCGTGATTCATTAGTGTCTCTAAAATGCTTTGCTAAAGCATTAGTTGGTGTTGCAATCCTAATATTATAAATACATTCAGTTTTTCTATTGTGCAGGTCTTTGCCTGTTTTTCCTACATAAAATTTACTCAAGAAACAAAAAAGGACAGAATGATATATTATTAGCAACTGGATGATCAAAAAGATGTGGGGTCATCAAGGAACAACATGATTTGGAATATATCTGCTAGCACTTTAACAGATTGTGAAAGATCACTTTTGCAAAAGGAACTTTTGTTTATACCAACACAAAGAGCCAATAGTGCACAGACAGCAACTGACTTAAAGATGTTTGTTAGAAATGTTGGACTCAAACTATTGTTTGGTAAAATGAATGGGGTAAAAGCCTTTAAAAGACCTAGTACTTTTATGCCTAATAAACATCCACTATTGGAAGCCTTTGAGATGTTATGAATTAGAGACTTGTATCAGTATTTTAACCAACAGCAACAAGGTAAAAAAAAAACTCTACTAATTTGACAAAAGATGAATGCTTACATTTGATAATTTAATGGATTATACTGAGATTGTGATCAGGCCCTCCGATAAAGGCAGACCAATAGTGATGATGGATAGAAGTTTTTATTTTGAGTCCATGAAAAATATGTTAAGGGACAGGAATAGTTACACTGTGATAACTGTTGATGATGCAGAAGTGCTACACAGAAGTATAGTTGATATGTTAGAAGACTGCCTTCTAGGTAGATATTGATATGGATTTATATATTTTTTAAAATAGATTTTTCCTCTGATACCATGTATTCATATTTTGCCAAAAATTCATAAACATGTGAATAAACCACCATTTAGGCTAATAGTGGCATGTAGACAATAGTCCACTGAACCCATGTCGGTATTCACTGAATGACACATTAGACCTGTTTTAAATAATAATATTTATATATTGAAAGACACAAGACATTTTTGAATGACCTGTTTTAGTTTAGTAAAAATTGTGATTTTTCGATGACGATGGACATTAAATCATTGTGTACTACTATCCCCCAATAAGTATGGTTTGTCTGCCTTTAAAAGGTAGTTAAATATGGTTAATATGAGAGGAAGAAGGTGGACCTTATATGCCTGTTTATGGAAACTATTTTTGAAAATAATGTTTTTATGTTTGATGAATGCTGCTAGTTACAAAAGGATGGCATGGCTATGGGTACTTCTTGTGCCAATAGCTATGCTAATGCAGTTATGGCAGATTGGGAAGGAAAAGAACTACTGAATAATGAAAGTTACAAGAAAAATATTTTGTTTCATAGGAGATTTGTCTACAAAAGAGATTTATTTTTTAGATATAAAAGTTCAGAAAGATGTGGGCAGGACATTAAGAGAAATGTATAGGAAACCATGCCGTAAAAATTCATACTTGCATAGAAATAGTATGCATAGAAGGCATGTGTTTAAGAATATTATAAAGGACCAACAGATGAGCTTATCTATTCTAACAGTGGCAGATGAAAATTTTAACAGGGAATTTGATTATTTTAGTAAGGATTTAATGCTTAGGGGATATAGTAAAAGAGAGATAGAGGAAAATTTGAAGGATATATCTAAGATGAGAGATGCTGAAGCTAAACCATATTTTTCAGAACCTGAGTGTTGAATAACAATATGGAAACCTCATAAGAAAACAAGCATGAGTAAATTGGAAAGAGTACAGTGGAAATATATTATGGGCATCCATGAATGTGAAAATTTTAATTATTATGAAAGGCTAAAACATCTGAAATTTTAGAGTCTCATATTTAAGAGGATATCTTATTCAGGTATATAGGACATTTAGAGACAACTACCTCTGAGAATTTGGTGTTATCAAAAGGTAGCAGAGAATCATCAGACAACCTACATAGAAGATTCTATAGGAATGAGAAGAGCACTAACTGGTTCTCTGGGAGAGCAGCTGATGCATGGAACAGACTACAACATTACATTAAAGCAAGTACTCGTTTATATATTTTTAGAAACAGCCTGGACAATTATTATGGGACCAACTGTTTTAGTATATTAGCAGGCTTGAAGGGAAATAATGCCGGTGCATGAAATATTTGCATGTATGCAACTTCTACTTAATTGCACTCAGGGGTCGACTCACCCATTCACACACACACACACCAACACTATCAATCCTTTAGCTAACCTCCCCTACTGCAACTCACCAGGCAGATATGCATACAAGCGCGCACACACACACACACACACACACACACACACACACACACACACACACACACACGCACACACACACACACACACACACACACACACACACACACACACACACACACACATACACACACACACACACACACACACACACACACACACACACACACACACAAAACACCCTTACTCTGAACCTTTTACTGCTACCATTTTGGGATACAACAGATATTTGTGGAGTATAAGCCAACATGCAAAAAAATTCACACACACACACACACACACACACACACACACACACACACACACACACACACACACATATTATTGAGACCACTCATACCTCTGCAGACTATACATACACATACTCTCAGTCAGTTCACCTCCTCTTACCTGACCTTACCATTAATGCAATTGAGCCCATTGATTTCAATAGGATAATACAGCATTTTGGCTTTGTTCATTAACATGGCCAAATGCACTAATCTGCACAACCAACAGATGTGTAACTCCATACCTCTCAACTGTCCTGATTTTTCTATAATGTCCAGATTTTTGACTCATATTGTATTTCTGCTGTGTTCCTCATAAAATGTGTGGTTTTCTGGCAAAGCATTGAGTATTGAAGTGACTAAAGAATGACATGCATTTGAGTTTCAGACTTCATATTTTTCATAAAAGCATACTCACATACATTCTGTTATTCTAGCACCTTTCTAAGTTTGTAAGAGCAATATTTAAAATCTGTCCTTATTTTTCTTTTGTCCTTTGTCCTCCTATTATTTTAGGCTTTGTCCAGATTTCTTACTCTAAGAGGTGAGAGGTTTGTGTAACTCCCTTCCAGCAGGCATGGGGGGGGTGAACACATGGCTAATTAAAATAAACCACTCCCCTAGAAGGCATCATTTGCATTTAGCATGGCCATGGAGATGTACCATGAATTGGTGATTCTAGCAGCCATGTAGAATCACTGCAGTGGGCCTGTCTCTGAATCTGGAAATGTATCTGTGAGTGGTTGCTTGCTCGTGTTAGGGTTTACTACTTGCTGGTAGACCTTTCTGAACCCCAGGGCTCATCTTCAAGGAAATGACAGATGGTTAATATAGGCTTTACATTTACTGCAGTCAGACTACAAAACTTAGTTGCAGTCAGACTACAAAAATTAGTTGCCATAACAGAGCAGAGGGAGGATTCTATAACACTCAAACACTATAGGACTAAGAGAGAATGAAATCAGGTGCACAGACCTATAATGGCACATCATGTCCTGGCAGCCACTGGAGTGCCTTAGTTACTGATGACAGACACATGCCTCATAGAGCCTGTGATTGTGGCCTACTTATCTGGAAATAAAATTGTGGACATTACTATACCAGACTTTAAACCAGGGTTAGCATGAACTTCTTCATAGCTATATGAATAGTCTCAGGTCATGTCAAAACAATGAAGTTCATTCTATCAAAATGATTAGAGATAAAAACTAAAGAAACAAAACCAAACAAATGAATAGCACAAATGTGTTTTCAATGAAAAATATAAACACAGTTAAACATCTCTTTTTGCAGGGTACCCCCTCCTCATTCATTACCTAATTATATCAACTTCACTGTCACAAAAGGCTGAGAATGGGGGGCAAAGACCACTTATATTAAAACTCCATCCCATTTCCCTGTCTGTAGAATTATATTTTCTACATGCAATACAGTTCAAATATTAATAAGCCCGAAACATGCAAAAATCTGTCACATAAGTAAAACATAAACTGAACGATAGTGCCCACCAAAACATTTAAAAATAAATACATTTTGGAACTGTAAACTGATTTATTTTTCACAATAAAAGATCTGTAAAACTTTTTTATCAGTGAAAGAACATGTGGCCAACCTGTCTGAAGTGTTGAGTCCAAGAGGACATGGCTTTTAGATCAACGTTTGACTTGTTGATACATTTCATAAATACAAAAAGGCCATATTTTAAACCAAAAGATTATTCAACATGTCAATGAAATACATTCTATTTAATACAAGTAGGCACACTTCCTAGCATTCCCATGTATGGAGTTTGCCTCTTCCATCCTTATTGAGATATGTTAACCTTGAGGATATACTACCTCAGACGGTTAGAATCCGATAGATTTGGCATGACCATGGAGCATGTACCTAAAAAGAGATGTGTAGTAGGTGTGCCTGGTACTCTGTGTGCTCAGCTCTTCAAGTTCAGTTTTGTTTGGCATGCTACAATTCACTGAGTAACATGCCAATAAACTGTCCCCCTGATTTAATAAACTCCATGTAGGAATAGTATAAGTCGTACATGGAGTGTACTGTGGCCATGTCTGCAGCTCCTCCTCGGCAGCATGCCTTGCATATTAATGAAGACACACTATGGAGAGGGAGCCATGTAACACGGTTACAGAATCAGTGTAGGCGGTGTGTTACAGTGTCCACAAATGAGTAACAAGCCCCCTGCACTGTTAAAGTGCCGAACGGCATTTAAATAATAAAGTGAAACACGTTTAAATAATTTTCTTTTGTATGTGTGTGTGTGTGTGTGTGTGTGTGTGTGTGTGTGTGTGTGTGTGTTTGAGCAGTTCAGTGTTTAGCAATACACATGTGCCAGATATCTAAAAATAAAAACTAGATGCATTTAATTAGTTAGGAAAGGTCAGGTTTAAGCATAGCTATGCGAGTTTGTGTGGCACTGTGTGGTGCTCAGCAATGCTTAAACATAACTGAGAGATATATAGAAATGTATAGCTGTGATTGCCATATCCTTAGTAGCTAAAAGGTTAGAGTCACGGCCTCGTTTGCAGTAAGTGCACAGTTCGAATATAGGCCATTCAGCTTTGTACATGCAATAGGGAAATGTTATAAATTTTTTTTATGTCTACATTGACATGTGTTAACCAGGTTAGACCAGCCGGACCAGAAGCCCATTTTCATTGGAGACCTGAGGATGTAAGCCCCATTTACACACAAGTGTCCAATACATTAAAGTTACACTCCAAGATAACATAGTGAAATGCATATGTTTAGGAGACATAAAGTAAAATAGATGTGGAGCTGTACTACAAGATATACTGCAGTATGATATTTGTTCTTCACTATAAGATCTCAACCTTGAATAGTATTGTGTAAGGTATTATAGTGTGTTCCCCTTGGGATTGTCTTGTGTTAACTTTTGCATTTCAGCTATATGCATTCCTGAATGTAGTCGTGCTGATGTAGGTGAGTATGACACTGTAATAGCTGTAGATGGCAAATATACCATCTGCAACTATATATGGGTCAGGTAGCCAACCCGGCACCCCAATATGGTCTGTACACATCACACATATTCCCATCTACTACAGATTAAATGAGTACACCTGCGTTCCAAGTAGTAATGCACAGTTCACCAACAATCTCTGTCATGCATCCATCTCATGCACGTGTGTTCAAAAGTCACTGCAATCTTGTGTGACACTCTATCTACATTACCTGGTCAGAATTTGTTACCAGGTGAGCTCTAGGCAAATATCAGTCAATGCATACACAGCAATGGCTCAGTGGCTCAGTTTGCTGAATATGTATTTTTTTTTCATTTTTACACACACAGACCAGGGTTCGAATCCAGGAACAAGTACTACTATATATTTATAGAAACAGACAAGTACTACTGAATATGTATAGAAACAATTATATATTGTTAGCAGATGTTCTCCCTACAGGAATTACAGGTAAATAAATTGTTTTCAGTAGCTGTTCCAATGGCATACTAATTTGTGTGTCTAGATGTACTAGTTTGTAAACAGCATTGCTCAGCAAGGTGATAAGACTTCATTAAACATCCACAAGTACACTACTATTCCAAGTTAATAGGACGATTAAAACTGTTTATTATTGTTACGGCTGTACGCCTGGTGTGTCTGTGAATTTCTGCTGATAATCTAACCCCATGCCTGTCAAGGATGGCAGGATACATGTAAACTCTGTACTATGCATGATACATGTCTCTCAAGTGTCACACTGTCACGGATAGTGATTACTGTTGCCAAAACCCTTGGACACAGATTTAACATTCAGTCGAAGTATGTCACTAGCACACTCACACAACATCAGTGCACAGTACACCTTGGTAGTCATATATGTTCCTCTGACATGTAATAGTCTCCTGTAGTTCTGTACCTGTAGGTGTTACAGCTTGGCCCATTCTGTCCCATGTGGATAGCTTGAGAGGTATGTACATGCTACAGAAGATATAGGGCACTTGTCGACATAAAAGTGAGGGCAGACCTGTAGAGTATAGAACAATACTGTTGCAATAAATATGGGCCTATACTGTTATTAATGGAATGTCTCTCTCTCCCCCCACCCCTTATCTGCATCACAAATATTATTATTGTTATACTATGGGCATGGTTTCCATTTCACATATGCTGTTCTCAAAACCTTATGTTGGGCCTTGTGTTTTATTATTGTTACATATTACAAAGGTTGCACACTAATATACCTTGTTGAAATACCAATGTTGTTGGCCTTTTGCCGCAACTGTTACTGGTATGCTTTTAAAATACTGACTGTTATCCCATTTATTGTTGTGTTCTATATGCTATGCAATTTTATTGTTCTGGGTTAATTGGAATAGCCATGCATGCTGTTATA
Organism: Protopterus annectens; assembly: GCF_019279795.1. Lineage (NCBI taxonomy): Eukaryota > Metazoa > Chordata > Ceratodontiformes > Protopteridae > Protopterus > Protopterus annectens. The sequence continues at coordinate 542,190,889 of NC_056746.1, forward strand.
ATTAACATTTAAATGTTCCATGCATGACTAACCTATACACTTTGAAAAAACTTCAACACTATAGCACGAGTGAGTAGGCCGGCACCTGTGGACCAACCTACCCCCCTCATCTGGCAGTGGCACTGGGTCCCAGCATGTCTGTGACCCAACCTAGAGCTACCCCCTCTGCTGGTCCTGCACCACTCACAGGTGGAATTGCCTCAGAGGATGGGGCCCATCCCCCCACAGGGTGTGGGCACAGAGAGGGAGTAGTCACATGGCAACAGCTTTCAGGAATGCTGCGCAGGATTCTCCAGCATGACATGAATAATTGACTGTGCCAGACTGAGGGAAGACTAGTGCACCTGGAGGGGCAGGCTGTCCCCCAGCACAGTCACCTTTGGAGCCACAAAGGATCAGTGGTGACTGCCCATGGGTGGGGAGCTCAGTCCCACTGCTGCTATCTGGGGGTACTTGGTCCTCCGATTCCACAACACTCTCCCCATCCAAGGTGTTTACCCCCTCATGTGTCATACACCACCCATGTCTGCCATCTTGTCTATCTTGTCTGTTTTCAAATGCTACCTCTCTTACTCAGTTAACCTCCCCACATGTACCTATATCCCTTCCCCAACATTCCACTTGCTCTCCTTAAAAAAAAAAAAAATGGGCATCTGTTCCACAAAAAACGTTGTCCCATACATAGCTGTCCATTTCACCTACACCTACACTGCCATCAATCAATCATCCCAGCAATTAATCAACAAAGTTATGTCACCCGCACCCCCCCCCCCCGGATGGGAAGCTCCAAATTCCAAATTGTCCACAACATGCACAGCTGTTGCTGTACAAGAAATGGAGTGTTGTGGTCCTTTCCTACACCTGTCCTGCACATCCCTACCTACCTTTCATATTGTTTTCCCCCTGCTTGCCCTCATTTCACCATTTTCCTATCACCCCTTTTTTCTTTTCTTTTTTTAGAAATAGCGCAGGTTTAAGTGAGGATAAGCACTGTTTAGTATCACGGCGTGGCATGCAAATCCATGCAAACCCACTTAAATCTGTTTTAATCACCTTCTGTGTGTCTCACACTGTCTTGCACATCAGTAAAATTATCTCCCTGGCAAATCTGGAATCTGGGACCCTGCCAATTATGACATAGTGAATTAGCCCACTAGGCCACTCAGCTTTGAAGGTTTATGTTTCCATAAACATATTCTCTTTATCAGTGATGTACTTTGCAAAATTATTTATTTATCCCTTCCAAGTTTCAAAGCCAGGACCCTACCAATTACAGCACACTGCATTAGCCCACTAGGCCCTTCAGATTGGAAGACTAATTGGTGTTCCCATAAACTTATCCTGATTATCAGTGATGCACAGCAGAAAAATAAACAGCCCTGCCAAGTTTCAAACCCAGGATGCTGCACAGTGCATTAGCCCACTAGTCCACTCAGCTCTGAGGAGTCACCCGTATTTCCATAATATATCCTTATTGCTAGTGACACACTGCTTGTACATATAATGGGAAAAATTACAATGTATTTGGGACTGTGATACAGACACCAAACCAGTATACAGACAACTAAATGTTGATGGATGTACGTGAAGCCTAGGCTATCAGGTAGAGATGACAACCACAGACTGCTGCGGAATGTCCACAGTTGTGCTACCTACATTTGACACACTTGTCACACAGCCTATGCTGTGTGCCAATGTACTGGCAAGTCAGTACACATTGAGATTATGAAATCATGAGAGACAGTTCAGTGTCACACATCATACACATCCGATCACACATGTTCATGCCAATCCTGTGAAACAGACTGTATGCATGCACATATGTCTTGCAAATACACCTGCTATAGTATTGACTCTGTAGCCCAATCTGTTGCATTCCTAGCATGCTTAACATTTTTCCACCTACAGTCCTGGCTTCCATTCCAGTGTATTGCATGTCATATACATGGTTGTCGGAACAATTAAATGACTGAGCTGTGCAATTTTAAGCCGATCTTTTTTCTGCTACTGCAGTCACTGCCACCCATATTAGCACCTCAAAGGCCTGTAGGTTGTGACACACTTCACAAATATGTATAGGTGTCCTAAATGGCGCCTACCCCTGTCTGGATGGTGCTATTACTTAACATATGCACCAGAGGCACATGCCTCACCAGGACTGTAATGGGTATCCTCACCCTGGCTATGCTGTGACAACAGATCTGACACTGATCCCTCCCTCACACATACAACTTGCTGTCCCACAATGTGTTCTCAATCCCGAGCATGGCTCCTGGGTAGAATGCAGCAGCTGCAGCATGCAACATATGCAGCAGTATGTTCAGCTACCTGCTACAGACCTACCATACCTCTCAAACACCTAGAACAGGGAATACACACAATACCCATACATAAAGGGGTGGGGAGGATGGTCAGGTGACAGGGACATGTGTCGAAGTCTTCCCCTAAAAACATACACAGCTGATAGATCAGCGGCTACTGCAGCAGCATGCATATTCTGATGCAAATGACGTATGACACTCACATCTGTCTGTCTCTTTACTGACCTCAACCGACATTGTTAAACAGTAAACTGCTACATAATCAGAAAATCTGTTTACAATGGCCAAACATAGCATGCAAAACTGTGGACATACTACATAAATCCAACCAATGACAGCATTTCAACCTATCCTCTGTGATGCTATATTCCCAACACCTCAATAATGTCCTTCCCACAAGCCAGGAAAAGGGATCAAGGCCTACATGAAGGTTTCAAATACAGCACTGCGTTGCCATAATGAAAATGCAACCCAGCTGTTCTGAATGAGATTAGTAAGTCTGAGCCATAGATTGGTGCACAGGCAATCAGCTGTTCATGAGCATTACCTACAAATGGCAGGTTGCTGTCTATGGTACACAGGTCTATGGCTTACTCTATGATGACAGAATGTGCTATCCTAGCATTCTACCACAGGATTTCTGCACATAAAGGAGTACAGCACTATACCAGGTATATAATAGTATTCCCCATGTAATCGGATTCAATTGGGGGATGCAGACATGGGAAATAGGGATTACAACAATAGAGGTCTGTGGTAAATATCTTGGAATTACATGTTGCTGTTAGTCAACTGTCCAGCAGCTGCAGGCTTCTATTTTGGTTCTGTCTGCTGTGACAAAGATTACAGCTCTAGCCCCCGAGCCCCCCCAGCAATGGTCAGCTCATGTACGAATGCAACTGGATTGTGTATAAGACAATAATGACAATCAGTAGTGGTGGATACAGGTGCCATATCACATGAAGTACTGTCAGTCTGCTCCTGTCACTCTGTGAATGTGACACAGGTGTAGTTCAAACATTGTCCAGGTGTCCCTGACTGTTCCTGACATACCTTGGCTGGGTCACTGTGTACTCAACACCTGTATATCATCACCTGAGAGCTATGTCTAGCATACCTGTTGACCCCCTACAGCAGGACATCAGGTTGTAGCCAGTAGTAGTGGGGGATAGAGACTCCACCTCAGCAACTGAGTGTACATATTGAGCATGCAACATGAGGGAATGAATACAGTACCAGATATTAAAGTACCATAACTGTTTTCTGAGGTGTCTGGCCTGTGACACATAGATTTCCCACAGACTGGAAACAACCATTACATATTGTCCAAATGTTTTCCAGACATTCATTTTTGTCTGGCAGAGGGTCCACATATATCAGGCACATGTACACATTCTGCAAACATCTGTGAACTGTGGATGTAGGACACCCACAAGAAGGATACCCTACATCATATTTGCAGTGCTGTCTGTAATTGTGTCACACAGAGGTTGCCAGACTGTCCCCATACACCTGTGGTACCACTCACCTATTTGTCGGATGGTGGATGTATGACATGATACTGTAATGTTGCCCTTAGGGGACAAAACAAAGTAGATGGCAGTGATTGGAGTAGACACATAACAACACAGTCTGTCACAGCACACAGGGCCATAATGAGTATACCTAGGATCATAGCAGTTTCTTAGGCTATTGGCCCTGAGGCCCTTACAATCCTAGCCATTACTTTATCCAAAACAGAATCATCAGTCAGCAGTTGTTGCCCCTGTCATTGTGGTACATAGGTGGGACCCATGGGAAAGATTTGTGGTATCCCATTCACTCATCATGGTTACACTTGATGAGGGTCTTCATGATACTCTGTTTGAAATATATAGGATGTGCATTCTTGAGACAGGTTAGCCTCTGTGGGACAAACCTGTGTCTCTGGCAGGTTTTGTTGATGTCGCATATTAGATTCAGGCTTGTTGTGCTGGTAATGCACAAGGAATTCGATTCACATATATGGGGTAGCTGGGCAGGGTCCAACATTGCCTTGTAGGTATGCCACAGCCCACGGCCCACCTCTGGCCAACCTGTCCTATACCAAATGGGGCACTACTGAGGCTGTCTGCATGGGACAGGTGTTGGAGGCCGTGGGTTACATTTGTAGGTATTACCATGGCTATTCCAGTTAGTGCAGATGTCTGGATAAGTACATATCAGATGGGCCATTGTACCAAATTATTGTTCTTCTGACCGAGGACTATACAGAGGTAATATCCACCTTTTGTCTGGATGCACTCCCTTTACCTATGTGTTGAACCACGTATAAGGCCTTTCTGCCAGTGCCACTACATGATGGTCAAATGTGACATTGTTATCAAACTGAGTACCCAGGTGTCTCAACACAGGTTGTGTGTTTATGGTGTTGCCAATGATGTGGCAAACAGTGGGTCCTTGTCCTTGCCGTATGGTATCATGGTACTCTTTTCTGCATTTAGCTTGAGATTCAGACCTTGGCATCAGTCTGTACCCAATGTAAGATACTGTTGCACTTTGTTAACATCATTTGGTGGGTCAGTGACAGACAGCACACAACTGACAGTTACCTACAAATGTGGGTGGAGGTGGTTAGCATTCATGCCTAGATACATGTGGGTATTTAGGGGCAGCATCTACTCACAGAGCCTCAACATGTATACATATTGCACACACATAGGCAACACCGAGTAGAGATGCCACCTTAACAAATGTCCAGTGTGGGACACTTCATGTAGTATCTTGAGAGTTGGCAGGATAAACCATACCCATGACAAGTGCAAAGGACATGACTTCTCTTGGTCTGCCAATATAACATCTTATTTTTGTAGCATTTCCCTACATTATGCTATGTCTCAAAACAATAAGGTGTTTCCGATGTAAAATTACTACTTTATGCAGCTATTACATACATGTAGAAAATGTTTGTTGTCCTACACTCTGGGATCTATGTATTGTTTGAGTTGTTTTCACAGGACTCACGTGGCCAAACATGGACTGCAACCTGCATGGTGTGACAGGTGTCAGCAATAACACAGTCACACTGCTGCAAGGGGATAAACGCAGACACACACACACACACACACACACACACACACACACACACACACACACACACACACACGCACACACGCACACACGCACACACGCACACACACACACACACAGACACACACAAACAGACACAGACACACACACATACACACACACACACATACACTCATGAACCAGTCGAACTCCTACCTGTTTAGTTGTGCATACTATAGCACTACAAACATATCACATGCGCCAAGGAGCTTATATGTTTTTGTAGTGTTGAACACTACTATTCAGGAGGAAGACATCTGCAGGTGCAGTAAAGGTTGCCATGGGTGGTTATTAGGTTTGCAAAGGCCCATAAAATGGTATAACCATTGCACACAAACACAAGGAAGACAGCCACACTGCTACAGGGGATATGCTTCACACACACACACACACACACACACATAGATATATATATATATACACTCACAGAGTTGTCAGATTTGTGATGATTAGAAAGCCTACCTACCTAGTTGTATTGCATGTGCCACAGAGCTTATGTGGCAGACCAGTGTCTAACAGTGCATCTAAGGTGGATGACACCAGCAGACCCTGTAAAGTAATCCAATGGGGGGATTAACAGGGTGGAACAGGCCCTAAAACCAGTATAACCATCCCACACACAAGGCAGCCACACTGCTACAGAGGCTATGCTTCACACACACACACACACACACACACACACACAGACACTCATAGAGTTATCTGTTATGATATTAGAAAGCCTACTTCTATCTAGTTGTTTGTACTATAGTGCTACGTACTGCATGCACCATAGAGCTTATGTGCTGGGATAGTGTCTAATGGCGAATCTAAGGAGGATGACACCAGCAGGCCCTGTAAAGTAATCCAATGGGAGGTTAACAGGGTGGAACAGGCCTTAAAATATGTTTCTGTTGTGGACACATGGCCTAGACATGCATGCAGCTGCAGGAGGATATACTTACACACACGCACTGAGTTGCCGTTGTCGGGATTAGAACCACTACATATCTAGCTATATAAGCTATAGTGTTATGTATGTATCACTTGCACCACAGAGCCTATGTATCTGGAGAGTGTGTAACTGTGCATCTAAAGTTGATGACATCAGCAGGCCCTGTAAAGTAGGCCGATGGGGGGTTTATAGGTAGGCACAAGCTTTAAAATCTATTGGCATTGCACATAAACAGGCAAGAAATACACACAGCTGTAAGGGGATATGCTTACACACACACACACACACACACACACACACACACACACACACATACACTCTCACTCACTGAGTTGCTGTTAGAACAACTACCTATCTAGCGGTATACACTGTAATGCTACATAGTTATCACATGCTGCACAAGGCTTATGTTCTTAGATAGTGTCTGCCACTGCTGTTGGGGTGGATGACATCAGTAACTGCTGACAGGGAGGCCACTGTTGTGGAGTACACCAGTTATAGAGCCATAAATTGAGTGTCCATTGCACAGACATAGGCATGTTGATTGTGTGTATTCTGCTGTATGTGGAATATACACAGACACTCACAAACACACACAAGGTGGCTGATGTGAGATTAGAACCCCTACCTACTTACTTTTACACACTAGAGCTCACCATACTGTTTGCACCCCCCCCCCAGTTTGCCTATATGAAGAAGTAGAGGTGAAGGAGACAAAAGTGCTAACTGAAGCTGTGTGTTTTTTCCAATAAAGTGTGTCAGTGAACCAACAGATACTGCTTTTTATTTTATACTGTTTCTTGACAGTTATTGGCATTGTTTTTGCTTTTTGAGAAGAGTATACAACAGAAAATGAGATGCAGCATACAATTCAAAAATAAAAAAATCCCTCAAAAGAAATGTAAGTGAAACAAAACAAATAAAATGATAATAATAAAAAAAGCAAAATATACCCTCTTAGGGGAAGGTATAAATGGATTCCAAGCTCTACCCCCAGCTGGAAGTGGTAACTACAACAAAGCTTACACTAAAGCCCTGTACAATCACTTATATAACTGTATAGACTTGGCTGTTTCAGAGAGAATCAAAGCCAGAGCTGCAAGTAAAAAAAAAGCACCCTGATAGAACCAGTTGCTGTCTAAAAAAACTAAGGCGAGCCCCCAACAATGGAAAAGCACCCTCTTCAGTCTCAACAGGCAAATAAGACAACATGTCAAATCCTCTCAGGATAATTTCGAGAAAAATCTAGCAATCACAGTCAAGGATAACCATAAGGCCTTTTATAGCTACATATGTAGCCTATGTAACCCAAACTAGTGACTAGCAGTATCACACACACTGATCCCACAGAGATTGCAAACCTGCTAGTGGACAGATTTGGCAAAAGTTCCACTCCCTTATCCCTTCCAAACTTAAAACAAACCTTGACCCCAACTCCACCCCCCACCCTACATATCCAAAGAGCAGGTTATTAAAGCCTTGTCTAAGGCAAAAAACATAGCCTCTATGGGACCAGATGGCATCTCAGGCTGTCTTCTATAGAAACTAAAACATGAACTAGCAACACAATTAAGTTCCCTACTCAGTCATAACCTAACCATGGGCTTTGTTCCTGCGGAATGAAGAACAGCAACAGTTACTCCCCTCCACAAAGGTGGCTTAGCAGAAGATCCAGGGAATTATAGACCCATAAGTCTGACCAGCCTCATCCATAAAGCCATGGAACATATCATCATCGACCTCATAAATAAAGGCATAGATGTTTTCCAAACCCTGGCTCTGACCTATTCGACTTCATCAAGAGCAGATCCTGCCTGTTAAACCTGGTTGATTTCTTCAAAAATGTGACCAGGGCCATTGACGAGGGCAAGTCTGTGCACACAGCATACCTCAACTTGTCAAAGGCCTTTGACACAATCCCACCCTCAGGCATTACAGATAAACTTAGCAAACTGAATGTAAACCCCTTTGTTATAAGATGGGTTGCCAGCTGGCTCACAAACCAGTCTCACACTATCAAAGTGGGTGACTCCACATTACCCAACAGACCTGTCACCAATGGGGTGCCACAAGGGTCAGTGCTGGGTCTCCTACTGTTTGGTATATGCTTCTCAGAAGTTCAGGCCAAAACTTTGGGGCTGTGGCTCACCAAGTTTACGGACAACTGTAAACTGGGTGCAATTATTGAATCCCCAAATACTGTCAGTATTCTTCAGAATGGTCTTATGCAGACCAATGACTGGTGTCTTTGTCATGGTCTCAAACTGAATGCAAAGAAATGCATCATCATTCCTTTTGGTAAAAACAATGTCCCTTCACATTATCAAATTAACAATACCCTATGTACCTACAAAGTGGTAAGAGATCAGGGATCACAAGTAGACTGGGACCTTAACTTTGTCCACCATGTGTCTACTTTAGTAAGGAAGGCTTTCTACATAGCAAACTTTATTAGCAAAGGCATCGTCTCTAGAACAAAGGAGGTTACAGCCTCTCTATACCTGCCACTAATCTGGCCCATAATTGAGTATAATGCCCCTTTCACCATGTACTGTAAAAAACACCTGCAGCAATTGAAGAGACCTGAGAGGTTCCTAAGAAGATCAAGGGACTCCACCACGTGCCTTACACAGACTGACTAAAGTCCCTGTCACTATTCTTAGTATCATATAGACTTCTTATGGGAGACTTATGCCTGGCTTACAGAGCAATCTCCGACCCAAACCTAATGAATTTGCTGCACATCCATAAAACAACAGGGACTAGAGCTACCTATTCCAGGGACCTAAATGCAGCCTATAACTTGAATAGGACATACTGGAGGGATAGAGTTATCTCCCAGCTACTGCCGCATTTTTGGAATAGGCTGCCAATTCATGTCAACCAGAGCACCTCTATGACACTGTTCCAAAGGAACCCAGACGAGTGAATGGGAAACCATAAATTCTTATCAGGGATAGTGCCCACAACCCTCCTGGACATGGGCAGCCATTGCTAAATATAATCGTGGGTATTGACTAGAGTATCTATGGTATTACATTGGGATGAAACTGCTAGGCTTGAAACGACCCATGGGTCGATAGCTTAGTAACCTCTTATGATCCTATGAATGTTTGCATACTTCATCAAATTATCCACATCAAATTCTGAAATCAGTTTTGCCCCGAAGATAGAAGATCATTTCTTTAATAATAATATAAATCTAAAAAGAAAGAATTGCAATGGCAACCTGGAATCAATACTTGATAAGCTGAGTTCCAAACCACAGAACACAGATCATATCATCATCCATTCTACTCTTTTTCACATTTTTACATTGGGTTGGGATGTTGTGTCAACTGTTGCCCCTTCTGTCTGTTCAAAGCCGTTGTTCTACCTTCTTTCACAGTCATGCCCACCTTGTCTCAATCTTCTCTTATGCAATCCATCCATCTCTTGGCTGGATGTCTTTGTCTTCTCCTGCCTTCTTCTTGCCTCAACCAAATATCCTTTACTAAATTGTCTTCTGCTTTCCTGCAGATGTGATGGAACCACTATAATTTGCTCTTCTTGGCCTTCTTTGTAATTGAGGCTACTTTGGCTTCTTTGATGCCCTCATTTTTTGTCTGAGCTACCACAAAGCTAGGAGTGTTGTGAAAATCTTACAATCCCTGCTTGTATTATAATAGCTGCAAATGCACACACACACACGCGCAAGCACACACACATACACACACACACACACACACACACACACACACACACACACACACACACACACACACACACACACACACACACACACACACTGCTTAATAAAATAACATGTTTTTAAGATAGCTGAAAAAAATTCTTCAAGGTTTCAAAAGATACTGTTGCTCATAACATCGTGAGCTTGATATTTGTGTGTTTTATACCAAAAAAATGCAAATTAATGAAGTGCATTTGCCAAATTTTATGCAGAATTATAAACTTGAAGAAGTTCAGTGTTTTTGGTTCAGAGACCCTCGTATTACATGTTCCCTGGTAATTATAGTAGTAAACGTTGTAACTACTGTCCAAATGATAGTGCAAAGCCTCTCACAAATCATCATTGTAGGCAGTTTTATTGGACTGCAGTGTGTTGAACACACAAACTACTAAAATGAAGAGTCAGGATAAGGACATTTCTAAAACACCTTCATGATTTTATAAAAATCACTCAATGCAGTGAAATGTGCTGAGTCTGTCTTCTACAATTACAGTTTATTGCTACGTGTCGAGCATGGCAACACAAGCTTCTGAGTGAAGTGATATAATTAGTAGCCATGGCTGATTTAAGTATGACTGAAGGGATTTTGGAGTGGTGGACCTACAGTGAGGACATGAATACAAGATGGGAGTCCAGCAGGGAGGAATCAATTTTTCATAGTAGTTTGCACAGAAAATGAAGGCTATGACTAGTTAAAGTGCTGCTTCCTGTATTCAATGGCTTGATTCCCTAAGCTTTCACTTATCTACTCTGTGAAGGGTATGTATGGATTAGTGTTCTATCCTGCTCAACAGATGCAAATAAATAAATGTATGCACATTGTAAAAAATGAAACTAGATGGCTTGTTTTTCAGCGTGTTTTATAACAGGCAAACTTGGTACCACTTGTGTTATAGTATGAACAAGAAGATACGAGAAGACAGAGAACATTCAAAGTACATTGTTCTTTTATAAAAAAAAAAAAAAGTAAACATTAACACAGATAGCAGGTGACCTCCTCAGAAGCAACAGTCAGAAACGTGTGGCAGCTATGTATAGCTAAAATGGGTTTTTGGATACCTCACACAGGCAGATTGTTTTCTGTTAGATGAATTTTGGGAGCATATTTCTTACTATATTTAGAGTGAATGCATTTTCTTTTCATACAGAAATTACTGATTTATTTCTAAATCACTGCAAAGAACAGAAACATGCAACCTACAGAAGTTATATAGTGAAGGGAAGAAATTACATTTCAGTAGAAATAAATAGTCCACATTATTTGTTCATTTGTTTCTTTCTTTTGTTGATATCTGTTTTATATTTTTGCATGTTAAATGGAAGCTGTGGCATATCCTACAGCCATGTATATAAGGCAAATGTCAAATCCTGAATGAGATTCTGACATACTTTAAGATGCACAGGTACACATACATGCACGCACACAGGTATGCATAGACCAAAGAAGGCAGAATCACACAGAGATACAGATACATAAACACAAAAACAGACAAAGACACAGACATACACAGTGAGATGCAAAAACAGACAGATAGCTAGATAGATAGATTAGATAGATAGATAGATAGATAGATAGATAGATAGATAGATAGATAGATAGAGAGACAACAGAGACACGCACACACATAGGACCCACCAGTAGTGCCCCACTGACTGGAAGCCTACACCACCCATTGGGGACAGACCATCACAATGTGCCATGGAGCCTTACAGGATGAGCACTATGGGATGATCTACAGGTTGCATGCCTTTTATATTATTTCCACTTAACTTATCATGGATGAGATTCGGAAATGAATAACACAATGTGTTAGGCAAAACAGTGTGATGGCATGTGGGTGGGGAGGGGGACAATTCAGAAACACAGGTAGCACCATTGTACAAGAAAGAGCACTTGCATGGTCAGCATCTTTGCTAAAGATCATATAATGATATGGAAATGCGCAAACATTATGGTAATGAGTTCAATGACAAATGCAAGAGAGGGTAAACAACATACTGAAGTGGCTCAGAGACTTATAAAAACAGCAATGAGCTGAAACTACCAGTAGGTTTGTACACCATGATTTCTTGGTTATCAGTGATTGCACTACAGTGCTAGGTATAGCAGCCATAATAGCCAAACGCTAGATGATAGAGGCCCCTCTCACAGCCTTTGTCCTCAATAGAACACTTCATTGCATCCACATTGCAGCAGGATCTGGCAGTGCTTAACATACCATAACCTCCACAATAGGGACATAGCTGAATTCTATCATGTGGACAGAGAAACCATATAGCAGCTGGTGGACATGTGCCATCATCACATGGAATCCCATGGACTGTGTCAACTACTGATCCATGTGGACATTAAGGTATAAATAACTTTGGCAATTCTACAGGGACCTTCATCAGCCATCATGAGACATGGTGGGTGTATCACAGGCATCCACTTCATGCATGCTACGCTAGTTCTGTGATACTGTACATGTAGAGGAACACATTATTATATTGTATTAATATAATATTATATTTCTTATATTAATCTTTTTATCTTTAATTTCTACCAGTCTGTCTTAACCTTCTATCTTGACATAAGTCATACTTTACAAATAGTGCTAGCTATGTTCAAAGCCTAGGTTTTGTTGTCATTATATAACAGATTTGTATTTTCTTATGTATACTACATTTTGTTTACTTTATATTTATTGATTCTTGTAATTTTTGCATGTAAATTTACTGTTATTCATGGAGCTTTTCTCCCTGGGCCGCCACTGAAAAAAGACCTGTGTCCAGTTGGACTTTCCCAGTAAACAATTGTTAAGTAAGTAAGTAAGTAAATAAATATGTGGCATCCACAGACCACGGAGGAGAGAAACAACACTATGTTGATATTTTATAAAATAGTACATTTCTTTGAGGTTCTCTAATGCCATTGATTGCATCCACATCTCTACCAATACCTGCTTGATCTGCACTGACAATGGAACATCAGCCAGAAGGGATTTCACTCAATCAACTGTCAGGTTGTGTGCAACACACAGGGTATAATATACAATGTGTCAGTATGTTACCCGGGAATTGTCCACAATTTCTACATCTGGCATATGTTTGACCAATAGAAGTGATTTTTGTGGGGTGACCTTCTACGGGGACATCTTATTGGAAATACCAGGTATGCACTGGAGCCAACATGACACTAAGAATCATTTTCTTAAGAATGCCCCGGGAGATATTTTTGTAATTCTTCAAGCCAGGGAGATTTTTGCACTTTTTTGATCTACCCTGTTTCGCACAACCCCCCTTCTGTTGATGATCCTGTTGTTATATCTGAGGGAAAGGCATACAATGAAGGGATATGACATATTGCCTGTTTCTATATGGCAGCTTAGCCATGTCTCCACCCTTTCCTTCCTTGGATCACCCCTCCCAAAATCAATTTCCCCAGCCTCTAACAAGGAATTGGATTGTCACAGGAGATGTCTATAAGGCCACCCTCCCTCCAAGGGACGATAATGACCTACCCTCCCTTCTGCTCCATCAGCCAAACAAGCTGCTAACTGAACATGTGTCAGCTGGACTGTAGTCAGGGCTTTATCCCTATATTCCATTTAAAAATCCATCCCAACCCTGCCTGTATCGCTCATTCCCTCTCAGCAGGTAGCTGTACAGCAACCACATCACTCAACAATAGAAAAGTACTGCAGTTATCCAGTCATTCTCTATACTTGCCACTTGTTACCTAGTGTACCAGACGGGCTGTAGGACAGTCCTTTCCTCTGTAAACGTTTAGGAATATCACCAGACAGTGTTTCACTATGTATTTTTAAAAACAAAATGAAATTATTGATCTTACAACTTCATTGATGATCTCAGTCACAATAATTTCCAAAAATCTTAAAACCCAGGTAGTGTTCCAAAGCAACAAACCTTTATTTATCACAGACAAGTAATCCTCAATAACAAAAAACAATGTTAAACATTTCAGCTTTTAAATATTTAAAACTAGGTGTGGAAAATGTGAGTAATGTTTAATTTTAAAACAGCCTATTCAAGGCAAACAGTATAAACAGGGTCATAAAAGTGCATTTTAGAACAAGTACCCACCCCAACACACTACAACTGACTAGATCATACTAAATCCTAGTTATGGAAAACATTACCTATCTATTTGCAACCCACATTCCAAAATCAGGTATTAAGAAAAGCATAAAATGCACATAAAAAGGCTTTTAACTAAAATTGCTTTTGGCTACCTAATGCAATAAAGCCCTCATCAGGTCTAACTAGGATTTAGTTTGCTCTAATCAGTAGTAGTGTGTGTGGGGTGGATACTTGTTCTAAAATGTACTTTTACAGACTTGTTTATACTGTTTGCCTTGAATACACTGATTTAAAATTAAACAATGCATACATTTCCACACCTACTTTTAAGTATATAAAAGCAGATATGTTTAACATTGTAAAAATATTTCTGATTTTTTTGTTACTGAGGATTGCTTATCTGTGACGAATGAAGGCTTGTTGCCTTGGAACACTACCTGTGTTTCATGATTTTTGGAAATTGTTGTGACTGAGCTCATCAACAAAGTTTTAAGACCACGATTTTCTTTGTTTTTTTATTTTTTTCCTCAACACTTGTGATGGTGAGGTTGGAACTAGACAGATGCCTGTGATTGTTTATTTTTTTTATGTTTTTGATCTTTGGCCTCACTCAGTATTTTTACAACATTCAGTAGGACAATAAGTATTACATTGGCCATTGCTGTTTTTGTCTTGCAAATTCAAGGTTTGTAGAGCAGCAGTTATGCTGATTTAGGGTAAATGTCCTTGAATCAAATATTTAATATAATGATTTCCAGACTTAGATTACACAGTCAGGCTTGAGTCTGCCCAAGCACATGCCATGAAGACTGCAGAACTATCTGTGTGTGTGTATATAGGTCTGTGACCTCTATGGGGCTAGGTGTGTCTTAATCACCACACTACATCTAGGGATATACTATACCACAACCATGGTGGACAACATCATCATTTGCGCAGGGCCTATAATTTTGGGACAATGCATTTAACCCTCAACCCCCACCCTGGCACAGTGGTTGGTCACATGTGGAGATATGGTGGCATCGGATTTCATCACATTGCCCTGTTGCCCATCAATGCATTTCATATGATAGCCACAGTGTTTCACAATGCATACCAGTGTAGGCGGTACCATTTTCCTCTGGATAGCAATCATAGTACCATTTCCCTCCCAAACCCAGGAACCTCACTCGGCCTTCCTGAGAACACTGGAAAATATGAAGGTCTCTCCAAACACCATTATATTGGGCAACTTCAACTACCCTAACATAGACTGGGAGCATTACTCCAGCTCCAACACCCTAGCCCAAAGGTTCCTAGAATTTATAAACTCAAATGCTATGGAACAACTTGTTGCCACTCCCACAAGAGGGGAAAACATATTGGACCTGATCATCACCAACATGGGGACTCTATGCTCCAGACCAGAAGTGTATCCCTCACTGGTAAGATCAGACCATAAACTAATCTCACTAGATATTCACATCCCGACCCCAGCCCCTGCCCAGAAAACCATAGTGAAAAACTTCTTTAAAGCAAATTTCACACTCCTCAAAACCGAGGTGGAATCCTTCAAAGCCCCCGGAACTGTGGAAAATACGGCCCAGACCGCAGAATCCTTTATAAACGCATTCTATGAACACCTTCAGGAATGCATGGATCATGCAATCACAAATAAAACCAAGACCCAATCCTCCAAAGTTAGGCATCCTGTCTGGTGGACCCCAGCCATAAACAAACTATACAATAGAAGGAGGAAGCTACTACATGATAGAGCAAAATCCCAAAAAGGGAAGGCATCTCTGATCAGTATTAGCAAAAAACTACGGGCACTCATAAAATCATCTAAGGCCAGCTTCGAGAGAAAAATTGCACAGGACACTAAGGATAATCACAAGGCTTTCTTTAGTTATGTTAGGAACCTGGGTGGTAATTCCCAGATATGCTCAAAATTAGTCCAAAATGACAAAAAATACACCGAACCCACAGACATTGCCAACATCCTAGCTGACAGGTTCAGCGCAAACTCCCCCCCCCTTCCCCACCAAAAGGGCAAATATCTATCCCAGCAGAGTGCTGCCCCCCTGACATCTCAGATGCTCAGGTAAGAGCCGCCTGCTCCAAAGCAAAAAGCACAGCATCAATGGGACCAGACGGTGTCCCGGGCTGCATCCTACATGAACTCCAAGAAGAACTAAACCCAAACATAAAACTACTGTTCAATCTCAGCCTTACTACAGGATATGTACCCAAAGAGTGGCGTACAGCAACAGTGGTCCCTCTCCACAAAGGTGGTGCCTCAACGGATCCTGGAAACTATCGCCCCATAAGCTTGACTAGCTTGGTCTGCAAAGCTATGGAAAGGATCATCATGGACCTCATAAATAAAGATATTGGGGACCTACAGACACTGGATCCTACCCAGTTCGGGTTCGTTAAGGGCAGATCCTGCCTCTTAAACCTGGTCGATTTCTTTGAAACAGTCACCAAGGCCATTGACGAGGGGAAGGTGGTCCACACAGCCTACCTGGACCTTGCAAAAGCCTTCGATACAATACCCCACTCAGGCATTATAGATAAGCTCACCAGCTTAAATATAAACCCCTATGTCACTAGATGGGTTGCAAACTGGCTCAAGGACAGAACCCACATGGTTAGAATTGCTGGAGCCATGTCAAACTCCAAACCAGTTACAAGTGGCATCCCACAAGGCTCAGTCCTGGGAACTCTCTTGTTCGGTATATATTTCTCGGAGGTACAGGCTAACACGGAAGGACTGTGGCTGACCAAGTTCGCAGATGACTGCAAACTGGGCACCATAATAGACTCTCCAGCCAACACAAGCATCCTACAAAAGGGCCTCATAGAAACAGACAACTGGTGCCAGAGCCATGGCCTCAAGCTAAACGCCAAAAAGTGTATAGTCACCCCTTTTGGCAAAAACAAAGTGCCCACAAATTACCACATAGGTGGTAATCGATTAAGTACAGAAGAAGTAATTAGGGACCTGGGGACCCAAGTTGATAGCAATCTCTCATTTGACAACCACGTGGCCAAAGTGGTTAGAAAAACATTTTATATGGCCCACCTAATCATGAAGGGATTCACATCTAGATCAGGGGAGGTCATCGTGCCTCTTTACTCATCCCTCATGAGGCCCATAATTGAGTACAATGCCCCTTTTGGGATGTACCTTACCAGACACCTGCAGCAACTGGAAAGACCCCAAAAGTACCTCACCAAGAGGATCAAAGGGCTCAAACAGATGCCATATGCTGCCCGGTTAAAGAAACTCCAGCTCTACTCAGTGGCATACCGCCTGCTCAGAGGCGATCTGTGCCTGATGTATAAAGCCATGTCCAACCCAGAATTAATGGACATGCTGCACCTCAGAAAATCCAAATCCCATCGAGCTATGCGCTCGAGAGACTTGAACCTCAGCACTGAAATAAATAGGACATGCTGGAGGGACAGATTCATAACTCAGAGGCTCCCTTCACTCTGGAATAAAATCCCAGTCCAGGTTAGGCAGAGTCCCTCATTGACTCTCTTCAAGAGGAATCTTGATGAGTGGATGGGAGATAGTAGGTTTACCCCGGGTATCACTTCTGTGTCACTGTTAGACAGAGGCACAGTATACTAACCTCGAAAAAGGGCATAGCAAAATTCATTTAAAATGGGTGGCGAAAGCCAAACACATTCTGGATAGCTTATAAATGCCCTAGGGCAGATAGCCTAGTATGAACCTATGAACCTATGAACCTATATCCATCTGTTAAGTGAACATGGCTTCTGAGGGCACTGAGTGTGGGAAAGAACTTTTTCCACTTCTTAGTGTCACTTGGCTGGTCAGGATAAAACAAAAAAAACTGCTGTAGGTTCAGTTCAAGCAGCTTTATTACACACAAACACATCGGGAATGAGGCTTTGTAGTTTAAACTTAAATAAACTTATAAGCAGATTGACTACCACACTCATACATGTTAACACTCTGGCTGCTCTCTCATAATGGCACTGCTGCCTACATATGCTCACTATTTATATGCACGTGCCTACATCTGGAAATGCTTCTTAAAGTTACATACACACACAGTCTGTTCTACATCTTCCCTCTTTGAGAAATAGATCATATACAAAATGATAGTTTTCAATGACATGCAATTACACATAGATGATCTTTTAATATGCAGCTATACAGAATCAGACACATATAAAATAATCATGTCCAGGTTGCTTTGTATTTTACACTAGGTCTAGAAATACGACCTGATCATGTAACACAAAAGTCAGAACTGGATCTAGCAATGGGTCTGTCTTCAAGGAATGTTCAACTTTGGGGATATGTGGGACATCATCAGGAACAGGAATGGATACTGAGACACGTTCTTTGGTATGAACATTTTCAGGGTTGCTCTGAGATCTAGAGTCTGTATCTTAGGTACCATGCTGCGATATCATTTCTGACACAGGAAGAAGATGCCTGCTTTTTCTTCTGTACTCTATACCCTCAGATTCCACTAAGAAGGATCTCAGCTTGGCACATTAACCTCTCACTTGACCAATTTTATCAAAGCCTTTCACCGTTTGCATCCTCATTGTCTCTCCTTCTTTCAACGAACAGAGAAATCTGCTCATTTTATCATAGCTGGACTTCTAAAAGGAACACTTCTTAAAAAGATTGGGATTTGATTGCTTTGTTGTTATTAGCATTATGCACCAACAAACTAGAACTGATAGGCAAGACTGTTCTGGTTTGCCTAGATATAAGTCTCTGAGCAGGTGAGCCAAGTAGGTTGTCACAGGGTATATTTCTGACAGTAAGTAAATTCAAGAAGATATAAGTATTGTCATGCTTTGACCTGTCTAGTAATTGCTTTGTACTCTGTACTGCATGTTCAGCAAGTCATTTATATGTGGGTATTCTGGACTATTAGTAACATGGATAAATTCCCACTGTTTTGCAAATCTCTGAAACAATTGACTGGTATACTGGGTACTGTTGTCAGAGATAACTGTGTGGACTACCATGGACTGAGAAATGATGTTTTATCTTAGGTTATTAGGTTAGGTGGAAAATCCATCTCAAACCAGTTCAAATAAGAGTCTACCAACACTAGGTAATGTTGATTGTTCCACTCAAATATGTCAGTGGCTACCATTGACCAAGGTAGTTCAGGAATTTGGCTCAGCTGAAGTGGTTCTTTTTGCAAATGTGGTTTAGTACTGTTGCATACTTAACAAGAAGAAAGTACTTTATCAATGTCCTTTGATAAAGAAGGCCAAAATACTAGTCTTCTCACCCTTCTTTTGGTAGAATCGGAACCTGGGTGGCCACAATGCAAAATCTGGATGTATTCACATTGTAAGGAAGTAGAAACAATAACTTTGTAACCATTGAAAATGATACCATCTTCCATCAGCATCTCGTCTCTGTATGGCAAGTAAGGTTGTACTTCTGGTGGTACACAGGATTGCTTTGATGGCCATCCAATTTTGCTGAAGTGGTTGACCTTTTGCAAAATTGTCTGCTTGTTTAGAAGGGTCTGATCATAAGCCTGTACTGGTAAATAAATGACCTACATAAGTAACCTCTGGTAGTCTGAATTTACATTTCAAAGGATTGAGCTTTAAGTTCACTTCACCTGCTCTGTCCAGAACTTTCCTGAGGTTTCTTCATGCTCCGCTTCACCATTGCCTCCAACCAGTAAATCATCAACAATTATAACCCCCCCAAAATTGTTGTATTGCATTCTGAAAGACTTCACTAGCTGAATTTATTCCAAAGGGCATCCTGGGGAATCTGTATCTACCAAATGGGGGACTAAATGTAGTCTGTAGTGAAGATTTGTGATCAAGCATCACTTGACAAAATGAGCTGTTTGCATCTAAGACAGGAAAAGCAATGGCATTTGGCATGAGGGCAGCAACCTCCTTGACTGTACCCATACGATGATGAGGTCTCTTTAATGCCTTGTTTAAGTCTCTCGGGTCAATGCATATTCTGATCTAATCTGAACTTTTCTTATGAGAAGCTACCATGGAAGACACCCATTCAGTTGGTTCTGTGACTGGACAAATCACACCTTTCTGCACAATTTTGTCTAACTGGACTTTGACCTGCATAGCTATTGGAATTCTCCTTGCTGGTCTTACCACTGGATTGACTTCTGGGTCTACTTTCATAGATTACACAGCTGGAAGTTTGCCTAACTTGTCATCGAAACATCAGCATACTCTGAGAAAATAGCATCAATAAAACTGGAACTGGGACATGTGCTTACGTGATGTACCTCTTTGGTAAAAGAAAGCAGTTTCATGTGCAAACTGTCTGAAACCCAATAATGACTGCACAGGTGTTCAGACTACATAAAGTTGCAAGCTGTAACTGTTCCCAGCTGAATAGCATGAAAGTACGATTGAGCCTTCAGTTTGAATCTCTTCACCTGCATAAGCAACAAGCTTTACACAACTGGCCAAATTAAGTTGCTCACCAGCTCTCACTCTAGCAAATGTTTCTGCTGACATCACATTACACTTTGAACCAGTGTCTACTTTGAGCTCTGTGGACTTACCATTGATCAGGACAGTACAAAATACATTATTCTTTGCCAATAAATCTACTGCATTAACCCTTTCACCAACCACTGATACACCATCTACATAGAAAGTCGGGTTGCAGCTTTCTACATGATCAACTTGCATTTTTGTGTGACCTTTCTTAATAGGCTTGCTTGATTTATAAAACTTTTGAAAGTGGTTTCATTCTCTATACTTGTGGCATTGCCGACCAAATGCTAAGCACTTCTCTCTTTGATTTGCTGCTGGGTTGCAGCTTTCTACATGATCAATTTGCTTTTTTGAGTGACCTTTCTTAATAGGCTTGCTTGATTTATAAAACCTTTGAAAGTGGTTCCATTCTTTACACTTGTGGCATTGCTGACCAAATGCTAATCACTTCTCTCTTTTAGACTCATGACTGGCACCACTGTTACTACAGTTAACAATAAGACTTGACTTGGGTTTTGCTGACTCACCCTTATACTGCACTATGTCCACTTTGCTGAGCTAGTCTTTGAACTTACTAGAAAGTTACAGGTCCTCCCTGGGAATCCCAGATGGGTTGCAGCTGCCATGTGCTTAGGTCTGCTTCTGCTTGCTATGTGCTGCATGCTGTCTACATTTGCTCTAGAGGCTACTGAAACTAAGCTCTTGTAAGCATACTCGTGTGCCTTTCTGTGAGCTCATGGATTTGACAAATCTCTATGGCTTTCTTCAATGTTAAATCACTTTCACAAAGCAAAATCTTTCTTACTGCAACACTATTAACACCACACACAAGCCTATCCTTTAATAACTCATCTTTCAAGTCACCAAATCTGTATGTTTTAGCCTTATTTCTCAAGTCAGTGATACAAGCTGCAAAAGTTTCACCTGGCTTTTGGTTTCTTGTCTAGAATAGGTGTCTCTCTAATGTAACATTTGTCTGAGGGTTGCACATTTTTCTAAATGTACATTTCAAGCACCTAGGATCTTCCTTTGATTTAGTTGGTACAACAATATGGTGGTTTTCCCCTTCTCCTACATTTACTATTGGTGCATACACAAATGAATGCTCTCTCTCAAGGGCCTCTGACCTAGCTAATTTAAGCAAAATGAATGCCCTTGTATATGCATCTTTGTCAGAAAAAGCTGCTTATATGAAAATATTATATTCCTGCTCCAATATTCTCCAATTCTCTGCAATATTATAATCAAACATAAATGAACTGGGTCTGTGAAATGCCTCTGGGATATCAACACACAGTAGTGAAGGTGCTTGGAATTATACATGAGCACACACACATAAATATATTCCAGAATTTTATTTCAGAACTTGTAATTATGCCCAATAGCATGACATACTCTTTAAAATAACTGCACTTTGCCAAATAAGCATCCGTAGCACAAGAATACTTAAAATCACTGCACTTTGTGAAACCACTCGTTGTCAGTGTAAGTAATACTTTGAAGTGACTGTACTTTGCAAATAAACTGTACACAGCAGAAAAAGCTCAAAGCAAGAGACACTTTGAAATGAGTGCACTTTGCAAATAAACTGTACACAGCACAAGAACCATTCAAAATGGCTGTACTTTGTGAAATAACTCTGTACAATGTAATGGCTGCACTCTGCGAATAAATGTACACAGCACAAGAAACTTTTTTTCAAAATGGCTGTAGTTTGACTGTAGTTTGCAATATAACTCTACTTTGCACACAGCAAACTCTTTGAAATAATTCATCATAATAAAGCACACACTCAGTACTTCCGCGGTGGTGCAGCGGTAGTGTTGTTGCCTCACAGCAAGAGGTTCATTCTCGGCTGGAGTGCTGGAGTGCCTTCTGTGTGGAGTCTGCATGTCCTCCCTGTGGTTGGGTGGGCATTCAAAAGACATGCATAAATGGGCGGGCATGCCTTCGTTGAAGGTTGAACGTCAAGCTGGCACCTCGGCATTCATGAAAATCTACTGCCAATCATTAGTGGACCGGAGTTCCACTGTGGCGACCCCTAACCGGGACAAGCCAAAAGACAAACAACAATAAAGCAAACACTCTGCAAAGACTTTGCTCAATCTGATGTACTTCAAACAACTCTAGTTATGCTTTGAATGACTTTGGCCAATGCAAAATAGTAGTTTATGCCCAAAACATGGTCATTCACTAAAAATCATGCAGTTGCCTTGCTATTTAAGCTTGTTTTCACCT
The DNA here is from genome assembly GCF_019279795.1 of Protopterus annectens. Classification (NCBI taxonomy): domain Eukaryota; kingdom Metazoa; phylum Chordata; order Ceratodontiformes; family Protopteridae; genus Protopterus; species Protopterus annectens. The sequence continues at coordinate 542,213,789 of NC_056746.1, forward strand.
TTTGTTGCACTTGTTATTCCCATTTAATCTCTTATCATGCTGTTTATACTTTTCCTGAGTCTGTTTCACTTTAAACATACTCATTATGCAAACCAAAGGTAATTCTGAGCCCCATATGAATATATCTGCTAGTTTTATCAAGTATCGTGATTTCAAACATTTTGTTTAATTAATAATGTGTTTTGTGCCTTTTGTTTGATTAATATTATATTTTGTGATACTCATTTGAGTAATAATACATTTTGTAGCTCACAAATGCTCCATTTTATTTTCTTTGCAAAATAAATATTTTGTGTAAGTTTTTTTTACCTTTATGTCATTTCTGGCACTTTTTGATCATTTGAGCTCTGTATCACTCAATCTGCTCATTCTGCCTTCATCTTGAACTCTGTACCTCATGACTTGAAGAATTTGCACTCTCTATCCCGGTTCTGACACCATGTCACTCTTCTGATCAGGATAAAACAGATGAACTGCTGTGGGCTCAGTTCAAACAGCTTTATTACACACAAACACATCAGGAATGAGGCTCTGTAACTTAAACTTAAATAAACTTATAAACAGACTGACTACCACACTCATACATACTAACACTCTGGCTGTTCTCTCATAATGGCACTGCTGCCTGCACGTGATCACTATTTATAATAATCCTTACATCTAGAAATGCTTGTTAAAGTTGCAGGCACATGTTCTGTTCTACACTTATGGACTACCAACAGCACGTAATGGGATTTCCTATGAGGGTCCCCATTACAAAGTGGATGACTGGTGCTGTTTTGCCCAGGTAGTGAGTGGATTCCACAGGCATCATCCACTCTGCTGAGCAATACTGGCATATAGACCAAAGTGCCCCCCCCAAGACCTTCTTAACCAATGGGAAGAGGAGAATAGAGAAAGGGAACCAGAGTTCTACAGTATGTATTAGTGACCGGTGCTTACTTGTGTGAAAAACTGAAAGGCTTCCAGCCCGGCCAGATAGAATCTTGTAAATAATTCTTTGTCATTTGTAAATATTAATGTAATCCACAAGCTGGTTTTACAAATGTAAAAGAGAACTATATGTTATGATTAAACTATATGTTGTACTGAGCTTCAAATATATAACCACAGTGCAGTCTGCTGGAAAAAAGCTGATAAGTCAAGCATTGTATGGCTGTTTGATCTCAAACAGCCGTGATGTCTGGACCAGCACATTCTTTCTATTGTTTTGAGACCAGAGTTAATTGCTATTTTTTATATGTATAATGTCTTTCATTGCTGTGACTTCCTGCAGTTGCACATTACAAAAAGAAATGCAAATTTTGAGTTTCTGTTAGCCTGGGAAGCTACGTCAGAATTGTTGAGAATGATGTAATCTAAAATGAATCAGCAGTGATGTATTATCAATTTAAGACTTTCTCAGAGAGAGAGAATCAGAGCATTTTGCATTTGTCTTCAGAACTGACAACATCACCAGCACTCTGCCTTTGCTGTGTGTGTATGTATGCAAGTTATTTAGAACACTGTTTCTCTTAGAAATAGATAGAAATAGATATAAAATCGTAAGATTAGGCCAGCTGCTTTCTATATGCCTGTCAGACTATTCTACAGTATCATTTAAAGCATTTTCCTGTGTCTGATCTCTTCACTAGCACTGTGTTGAATTGAAGAGATTTGTCTTGTGTTTTTATTATTTATTATTAAATATGCTTAAACCTTTCAACTGTGGCTGTTTTGTGTAGAGATAATTTAAGCTCTAGAGTATATTGCATGTATATAATGATACTGCCCAAGCCACTCCAATAAGCCTTACTGTTCGTCATATGTACTAATTGGATAATAATAATATTGCACAGTAAAACTGGACATCTTTTGGTAAGAGCCTTATTAGTAGCTGATATTAGTGGTTGGTGGCAGTGATTTCTGCCTTACAGCCTGGGCAGAGAAGGGGGCATAGCTGGAGAACCTGTGCCAGCCTTCCCCAGGATTGTCTGTGTGTTTGTATATAACTCATATCTCAAAGTGTGTATATGTCAGCTACTTGAGCAGGGACACAAAGCACTGGTTGGACAGAGAGGGTGCTGGAGGTTTTAGCTTGACCGCTAGGCTGAGACTTGTACCCTGTAGCTGTGCCAGTGGGGAGTCTTATTTGGGGATCTGGAGAGAAAGGGAGAAACCAGCCCGGGACTGACTGTGATCTCTGTGCTTTTAAGGGAAATTGTACTTTACTGTGTGTGTACTTGTCATCCTTCCCAATGTACATGCCCCTCACTGGTGCTAGTGGTGAGGATTGAGGCTGCGGGATTACTGGGCCAGTGCATGGGCATCACATATTAACTGGCTGGCAGTGGTGGGATATCCACACCACATATTAATTGATTGGCAATTGCCTTGCAGTGGTGTGGATAGTGAATTCCTGTAGCTTGTATACAGTGATCATTGAAGATGTTTTTGTACTCTAAATCAGCCACCCAGTGAATATTCAAAGTACAGATCACAGTAGTTTTATTTATTTTGTTAGCTTAGTTAGTAAGGGAAAGTAGGCAAGTATGTCAGCAGAGGAGTATGACAAGGAGCCAGTTGGCTGAGATTGCAAGACTAAGGCACTGGTGCATGGTAACCTGACTAAGGCAGACATGATTGCAGCTTTGATCACAGCTGCATCAGAAAACAGCAATCAAGAGGATGATCAGACTGGCCATAGAGGTATACAACACTCAGAGAATGGACAGCTCAACCTTTCTGCAAAGGACTTAAAAATCCCTCTGGAGCTAAAGAGACTTGAGTTGGAGTACAGCCTTTTGGAAACAGAAGCAGCAGAGAGACTTAGATGTCTACAGACTGAGGAGAATGAGAAACTGCTACACCTGGAACCTGAGGAGAAGGAGAGGCAGAGGCAGCATGAAAAGGGGATGCTAACTCTTTGCTAGAGTCATGGAAGTAATAGGGAAGGGAGTAACTGGACCCCAGAAGCACAAAAGGTCAGCAAATTTCTTCCACAGTTTACAGAGGAGGATAATTTTGATAGTTTTGTTCATACGGTTGAGAGGGTATGTTAACAGTATAATGTTGACTGAATGCTCTGGGTACGGTTCCTGACCCTATTACTCCATGGTAAAGCTGTAACTGTGCTGTCTAAATTATCTGATCATGAATATTTTGATTATACTGCTGTTAAGAATTGTTTGTTAGAATTTTTAAGCTAAGACCTGAAGCGTATAAAAAAAAGTTTTGTGAGCATAGACGCAAGGCAGATGAAAGTGTGTGTGAATATTTTGCTGAACTGAGCACTTATTTTCATAGGTGGGTGAGTGGATGCCAGATGACCACCTTTGAAAGACTGGCAGACCTTTTGATGAGAGATCAAGCCTTTAGCACTTTGCCTGAGGACATGAGAATCTGGTTAGCTGATGGACAATATTCTACTTCAAATGAATTTGGGAAAATGGTAGACCTATACCTAGCAAACAGAGCATCCTTGCCAGGAAAGGGACCCCCAGTACTGCTCATGTGTTTAAAAGGACCCATGGTGGGCAGCCCAGACTGCCCCAACAGAATCTTCCAGTAGCAGGGGAAGTGATTAGTCCAGGTACATGTCCAGGACCTAGGCTTAAATATTTTGAATGCAACCAGTGGGGCCATGTAGCAGACAGATGCAGGCAAGGTGGGGAATAAAATGTGAGGGAGCCAGTGAGTGGGGAGGACAGAATACCAACAGTTCATTGTCTTGAGACAGCAAGGGTACCAAACTACAACCAGAGGTTATATCCTATCATAGTGAATGGCATAGAGGCCATTGCTAAGAGAGACACAGCCTCTGACATAACCATTGTGAAGCTGGCAATGGTTACAGAGGAGCACTACTTGCCTGGGCAGTCTACTCCAGTCAGAGCATTAGGAGGGACCCCATTCCAAATACCTTTGGCTAGGGTTCACCTTGACTGGGAGGGTGGAAATGGAAGCCAGCAAATAGGTGTATTTGAAGCTATCCCTGCAGATGTCCTGATAGGGAATGATGTTGATAATGCAGTACCATTTGCTCATGCAGTTACATGCAGTCAGGCTTGGAGACAAGCATGTGGGTGTGGTAGTCTAGGAGAGACACAGTCAGACTACATACTTGCAGCCTGGACTGGTGAGGTGGTTACTTCAGGGAGGGTGCTACTCTGTAGCAGGGAGACTGTAGGTGAGCCACAGCTCCTTGTGGGTACTGATGTTCCCTTGGACAGAGTGACTGCAAAGGTAGAGGTGAGTAGTAGTACCCAGGCTGACAGTGAGGCACCACTGTCAGAGGATGCCAGACTTCCTGTTGAAGGGGAGCTGGGAAGGGTTGTAAAGAGAGAGCTGAGACAGGCTCAGATCTCAGACCCTACATTACAAGGCCTGAGGCAGGTAGCTAGTGAGCCACCTGATTCTCAAGGGAAGGGGGAATCTGTATACTGGGACAAAGGGTTATTGTATAGCGAGTGGACCCCTGAGGGAGGGCTAGAAGGTGAGATGATACAGCAATTGGTAGTGCTTAGAGCCTACCATCTGGCACTTCTAGCCATGGCCCATGATATTCCCTTTGCAGGTCGTATGGACATAAAACATACAAAGAGATGTATTATGATAAACTTTATTGGCCTGGAATTTCCAGAGATGTAACAGGGTACTGCAGGACCTGTGAGTAGTGCCAAAAGGTAGGCAAGGAAGAAGACAAGGTTAGAGCTCCTTTGATGCCTTTGCCTGTGACTGAGGAGCCATTTCAAAGGGTAGCTATGGATATTGTTGGGCCTCTGAGTACCCCAAGTTCCACAGGAAAAAGTATATCCTAGTGGTAGTAGATTATGTTACAAGATACCCTGAGGCAGTGGCTTTGTCTTCCACTGAGGCAAAAAAGGTGGCAAATGCTTTGTTAGAGATTTTCAGCAGGGTAGGTTTCCCAAAATAAATACTGACTGACAGAGGTGCCAATTTCATGTCAACCTCCTGACTTGTCTGTGGTAGTACTGTGGGGGGAAGCACCTAAAGACCACCCCCTACCATCCCCAAACTAATTGTCTTTTTGAAAGGTTAAACTCTACACTCAAGTCCATGCTACAGACATATGCAGACTAGTTTAAGAGGGAGTGGGACAAATATTTCCCCATCTGTTCTTTGCTTACAGAGAGGTTCCACAGGAATCCACAGGTTTTTCACCCTTTGAGTTGGTGTATGAGCATAGGGTGAGGGGACCTCTAGATTTAACTTGAGATGAATGGGAAGGTGAGTGTGAATCTCACAAGGAAGCTGTTGTGGCATATGTCCTAAACCTCAGGACAAGACTCAGGAAACACCTGGGTTTGGCCTAGGAGTATCTGTCAGAAACCCAACAGCAGAAAAGGGTCTGGTATGACAGGAATGCTCGAGCTCAAGAGTATGCTGTAGGGCAGCAAGTAATGGTTCTCATTCCTGTCAGACACAACAAGCTGCAAGCAGCTTGTGAGGAGCCTGCAAGGTGATAAGAAAGGTAAGTGATGTTAACTAGATGGTGGAACTGCTAAGCAGGAGGCAGTGGCACAAATTGTATCATGTTAACATGACGAAACCTTACCATGATAGGGAGGCCCTTGTCCAGAGTATTTGTAGTGGATTGCAGGAGGAGTCTGAGGGAGATCTGGTGATTTATCTCCTCAGTGAGGCTCGGACTGACACCTCAGTGGAAGGGGTAGCAATGTCCCAGCAGCTATCTCCTACCCAGGTTCAATAAATCTGAGCAGTGTTACAGGTGTTTGGGGATACGTTCACTTGGAAACCAGGGTGCACCCAGCTGGTGCAGCACCAGGTGGATACAGGACCCCAAAGGCCTATTAGGCAGGCCCCTTAAAGGGTGCCTGAGAGAGTCAGGCAGACTCTGAGGGAGGAGATGCAGGAAATGTTGGAACTAGGGATAATTCAAGAGTCCAACTGTCCCTGGGCCTCCCCAGTGGTGCTGGTTCCAAAGAAGGATGGGAGCACCAGATTCTGTGTGGACTACAGGAAATTAAATAGTCACACAGAGTCAGATGCTTACCCCATGCCTAGGACAGATGAGACCCTGAGCAGCTTGGTGGGGCTAAGTATCTTACCGCCATTGATCTTACAAAGGGTTACTGGCAGCTGCCCTTAACTCCCAGTGCTAGAGAGCGTTCAGCCTTTGTGACTCCTTTTGGCTTGTATGAGTTCACAAAGATGCCCTTTGGGATACAAAATGCCCAGGCGACTTTCCAGAGGCTGGTAGATCATATCCTAGTAAGGAGCAAGAGGGTTTGCCCTTGCTTACCTAGATGATATTGCCAACTACAGCCATTCCTGGCAAGAGCACTTTTAATATGGCAGGGAGGTACTGGGCAGACTATAGAGGGCAGGGTTGACTATTAAGCCCAGCAAATGTCAGGTGTGTATGACAGAGATCTCCTACCTGGGACATAGACTGGGGAGTGGTAAGATCAGGCCAGAACCTGCCAAAGTGAAAGCCAATCAGGGATGGCCTGCAACTGTTACCAGAAAGCAGGTGAGGGCATTCTTAGGGACAGCAGGGTACAGAAAGTTTATCCCCAATAATAGTACCATAACTACTCCCCTCACAGACCTGACAAAGAAAAACAGGCCAGATAAGGTAGCGTGGACCACAGAATGTAAGCATGTATTCCAAAAGCTTAAAGACACTTTGAGAGGACTCCCTTTGTTAGCCAGTCGAGATTATAGCAAAGAATTTGTTGTGCAGGTGGACCTTCAAACCATGGGGTGGGGGCTGGTTGTACTTAGCCAGATTTCTTCAAAGGGAGAAGAGCACCCATTGGTTTATCTCAGATGTAGGATCCAACTCATGGAGGAATGCTATGCAGCTGTAGAAAAGGAATGTCTAGCCATAATGTGGGCACTGCAGAAACATCAGCCTTATCTGTAATGAAGGAAATTCACTGTAGGTACAAACAAAAATCCCCTAACATGGTTACACCAAGCCAGCCAGCAAAATGCTAAGTTGCTAAGATAGAGCCTAGGGTTGCAAGCATATGATATGTCAGTGCAGCACCACAATGGAATTAGCAATGCCAGCACAGATGGGCTCTCAAGACAGGGAATGGGATAAGGTATACTCAGATAGACCTAACCCTCTCAAGCAACGTTTCTCAAGGGTCACTTGAAAAACTAGCTTGAGTTCTCAGGGAGGGGAGAAATGTGAAAAACTGAAAGGCTGCCAACTAAGCTAGATAGAATCTTGTAAATGATTCTATGTCATTTGTAAATATAAATGTAATCCACAGGGTGGTTTTACAAATGTGAAAGAGAAATATATGTTATGATTAAACTATATGTTGTACTGAGCTTTAAAAATATAACCACAGTGCACTCTGCTGAAAGAAAGCTGATAAGTCAAGCACCGTATGACTGTTTGATCTCAAACTCAGAGCCATGATGTCTGGACCAGCAAATTCTTTCTATTGTTTTGAGACCAGATTTTGCTAGATTTTATATGCATAATGTATTTTATTGCTGTGACTTCCTTCAGGTGCACATCACAAAAAGAAATGTAAATTTTGAGTTTCTGTTAGCCTGGGAAGTTACATCAGAACTGTTAAGAATGCTGTAACCTAAAATGAGTCAGCAGTGATGTATTATCAATTTAAGACTTTCTCAGAGAGAGAGAGAATCAAAGCATTTTTCATTTGCCTTCAGAACTGACAACATCACCAGCACTCTGCCTTTGCTCTGTATGTATGTAAGTTATTTAGAACATGATTTCTCTTAGAAATAGATATAAAATAGTAAGATTAGCCTAACCATTTTCTATATGTATGTCAGACTATTCTACAGTATTATTTTAAACGTTTTCCTATGTCTGAACTCTTGACTAACACTGTGTTGAATTGAGAAGATTTGTCTTGTGTTCTCATTATTTATTATTAAATATTTTTAAACCTTTTAACTGTGGCTGTTTTGTGTAGAGATAATTAAGCTCTAGAGTATATTGCATGTATATAGTGATACTGTCCAAACCACTCCAATAAGCCTTGCTGTTTGTCATACTTACTAACTGGATAATAATAATATTGCACGGTAAAATTGGACAACCTTTGGTAAGGGCCTTATTAGTAGCTGATATTAGTGGTTGGTTGCAGTGATTTCTACCTTATATCCTGGGCAGAGAAAGGGGCATAGCTGGAGAACCTGTGTCAGTCTTCTCCAGGACTGTCTGTGTGTTTGTATATAACTCATATCCCAAAGTGCATGTGTGTCAGCTATTTGGGCAGGTACACAAAGCACTGGTTGGACAGAGAGGGTGCTGGAGGTTTTAGCTTGACCACTAGGCTGATACCTGTACCCTATAGCTGTGCCAGTGGGGAGTCTTATTGGGGATCTGGAGAGAAAGGGAGAAACCAGCCCCGGACTGATTGCGATCTCTGTGTGCTCTTAAGGAAAGTTGTACTTTACTGTGTGTGTACTTGTTATGCTTCCCAATGTGTATGCCCCTCCCTGATGCTAGTGGTGAGGATTGAGGCTACTTGATTACTGGGCCAGTGCACAGACATCACAACTTGCACATAAGTTGCCATTCTTGTTCAGCTATATACAGGAGTTGTGATATAGTGGGCATATGTTTTGTGATTGATGGACATTTCTTTGCCTGTTTTTCATCTCCAAATGAACTAGAGGGTAATGGGTTAATTTGCAAGAGGCACTGAGGTATGTTATGGCTGCATGTTTTGTAACAACTGCATGCATCTTTGCTTTGCATTATGTATCATATACCTTGTGCATGTAGATTGACCTTTTCCATTGCACATTATACCACAAGGTATTCCTACCAGTTGTGTAGTGATGCTGATGTGGCTGACATTTGTTATTCCACTGTAGTCATGAGTATCTTCGTCTACACTGGACTTGATGGGTTTTATTTACTACACACTGCCCTGCTAGTCTGTCATACTTTACTCTTCCATGGCCCGTGCTTCTTCTTCTTCTTCTGCCCGTGCCATTTTTTACACTTAGTATAGCTTGGGCACATCTTTGATCAGCCATCACTGATTCTTGGTGGATTTCATTTGTCATGACACGTATATACCCTCATGTTTCAGAGAGCAATGTGTATTGCTTTTGGACAACTGTAGTGGTGTCTTCATTGCATAGTCTCCATGGTGCCATGCAGGCCACTGACTGGTAGGCCATGTCTGATAACTAATGGTAGCATCCTATGGGATGACTACATCAGGCTCCTGGAGCTAAGTCCAATTTAGTGGCTGTTGTGGTCACACTCTTTGCAAATCCTGCACTGTTCCCATGCCCCACACACAATCAGATGGGTTAGTCATCATTTACTCCTGATCCTTGTGGTACACATACTCACGTATTACCTTAGTGCCCTGCCAATGTATTGTTTTTATTTGTTATTGCATAGTTAAGTGCATTTTACTCCTCTGTGTATTGCACTGCTTCCCAGTGTAGCATACATTATTGATGACTTATTTTGTATTTTCCTCTCTGTTTATCTATACTTTTTTTAATTATTTGTCATTTGTTGCTTTGGATATATCCCTTTATGTTCATATTTTAAGCAATGTCCACCATGGCAATGGTTGCAGAGTGACGATAGCCACCACACTATGCACCTGCCTGACATCGCCTGCTGGATCCACTGTTGTCTCCAGGTCTGCTTGCTTGTCTATATGGTGATGTAGATCATCCTATAGGGGTCTGCTTGGAAGGTTCCATGGCACATTGTGGTGGTCTGTCCTCAGTGGGTGGTTAAGACTTCCAATCAGTGGGGTGCCAATGGTGTGTCCTGGTATGTCACTCTTCAAAAGGTGAAAGGCCTGGTAACAGTGTTGGCTGACTGGTAACCTCAAACCCTAATTGACAGCCTGGAGCACAACCTCTTGTTACTGGCAGAGGTACACAAGTCAGGTGCATATCCCTAACCAGCAAGCCAAAAGTCGCTGGGCCAGCCATGAGGAAAGTCATGGTGAGTAACTGATCTTAGGTAGAATATGGCACTGTGCATTGTGGCAGCCAGCTGGTGCCCCACCCTTTCCCCATCATGGTGTTCCTTGTCCTTGTCATTGTGTGTTACTCCTCTCCTTAGTTTGAAGTTATCTCTTCCCCATTACCAACTGTTCTTCATCAGTCTGTGTCTCTCCTTTGTGATCCCTTTTGTATTTGTGTCAACAAATCCTCTGATGGTCACTGCCTGCCTTTTGTTTGCCTGCCACTATTGCTATCCATATACACTATTTCCAGTCCACACCTTCCACTTGCTACGTTCCCCTCTCTACCCTACTTTAAAATATGAAAAATGGGCACTTGTCCCAAAAATCTAATTACTTTTGCTTCTGCACCCCACTTACACTCTTCCTTTCCATTTACTCTTCTATAAGTTTCTTTGTGTGTTATTTCCACCTTCTTACTATCCTATTCTTATATATTTTGCCATTACTAATATAAAAATAGTAGGGAGTTTGTCATATAGCCATTAGCTTGACTATCAGTTGTGCTCATCCCAGCACAATATTGTGAGTGCGAATGAACCCCATCATGTATGTGCTTCATGGACTTATGAGTTCATTGGCTAGTGGGTTCATAAGGTCACATGACCACAGTCACATTTTCATAATTATTATGCAACCTCTTTATTTTCACTATTTTTCTGACCCCATTTGCACCAACAACCCAGTTAATAAATTTAGACCTTACTGCACTACATTTTCTGTACTAGTTTGCCCACATGTGACTGTGTAAGTGATTTCTGATTTCTACCCCATGTGACTAGATGCAGGAAATCAAACACCCTATCAAAAAACATTAAAACACATATAGGATATTCACATTCCACTTGAAAGACACCCAACCAGACCCAAATGGAGAACCAAGTGCAATGAGGAAGCTAAACTACTCAATGCCCCAATGTGCTGCAGACATTCCAGATGTGCATTCATTTATTTTAAATCAGGCTTGAATATTTGGATTTGCTATGAGCTATTCATCAGACACATTTGAAGTAAAAGTAATAAAAATTGGACAGGCTAATTTTTATCCATTAGTAGAATGTTTTTGAAAAATGTGCTAAGTTTTAATACCACTCATCACATGCATTAACATTTTATACCAAATTGTGTAGCTCCTGTCACACTTTCAGTTACCGTAATAGCTGCTGTGAAGGTTTGGCAGCTGATCAAGAATTAGGTTCTCTGCCTTGTGCCCAGTAAGTGCTAGAATGGACTCAGGCTCCCACTGTGGCATTGCATTAGATTAAACAATTAAATGGAGAATGGTTCGATGAATGCAGTCTGTTGTATTATTTATTACACCTGTCATAATTTTTTTCTTAAACATGCATTTTCTGTCTGCTAATGTTTCTTTTTTTCATGAATGATTTTTAGTAGCTTAAAATGATTGACAAAAAGTACTCCATAGGACTACTTGTAGAAGGAGTTAGCAGTTTATCAAAATAATGACATTTTAGATAAATGCACATGCAGTGTGTGTGTGTGTGTGTGTGTGTGTGTGTGTGTGTGTGTGTGTGTGTGTGTGTGTGTGCAAGGAAAATATGAGAGATGCAAGAGGATGTTACAAATCTCTATACTGTGAAGATATTTAATATTTGCCATAGCATTTGTGCAGTTTTGAACACGTGTACATTTTTCTGTCATGCCGTATATATTTTCTAAAAACTCTATTTGATTTGAGTTTTAAAAATGGTTAAATTGCTTTTGAGATAACCGTCAGCACTGAAGAAAAACTTAGAGAGAAAAAAATATAGAAACAGAAATGCACATATTTCAAGGTATGAACAATAGTGTTTACTCAGCACACCAGCAGCAACTAATAATAAGACAGTACGTGAAGACCCCCTACCTTTCCTGTTCTTTTCATATACTTTTCAACAGAATAAGATACACTGGAACAAGAAACAAGGCCAACAACTTCCCTGGGGATCCACTTTCTCAAGTGCTGTAAAAAGCATTCAGTCCCTCAAGTCCTGAAAACGTATTACGGTTGTATATCACGACCACTAAAGTATGGTGAAATAATGCTTTCTCAGCTACATCTGCAGATTTTTTAAGTAAGTCATTGCTGAATAGCTACCAGTGCAAGAATGCAAGGCACTGTGGTCAAAATCTCCCTTCAAGGAAGACGTGCTGTAAATATTTTCATAGTTTTAAATATGTAGAATGGGTCTGACTTTACATGACATTATAGGCTGCAGTTATTGCAAAGCTTTAGGCAGTAACTATCAATCTAATAACAGAAATTCATAGGTTAGGAAGGAGGGTAAGAGTAAAGCTAGTTACAAACAGGATATTCTTATTGTAGCAGTTTTTCATTTTGCATCATATATGCAAAAGGATACAGAGGATAGACTTTTTTTAAACAATGACACCCGGAACAAGTACAGAGATTGATTTAGAAACACCCTCAGCAATGTATTCAGAGATAACACCAAAGGGGTTCTAATCTACAAGATTGACAGATGGGTTCTTCATAAGCAGAATAATGTGTTTGAAACAAGAGACAGACTGTAACCTATGGTACAGTAGCAGAATAATGTGTTTGAAACAAGAGACAGACTGTAACCTATGGTACTGTGAGTAACATCTCAGAAACTGTCCAAATTATGACAAAGCAGGTGACAAGATAAAAGTATGACCCAATGGATGTGCCAGGTACAGGACCACAGCTCTTTTAGATAAGTAACAATGACACACTGTGTACTCACATCAATGGCACTATATAACGTGCCAGGGTACAGTCCTGCAGAGGTGCACAATATACATGGACATGCTTTTCTCCCATCTAATTTAAACCATTGGAACTAGTAAGATATAGGGACATGGCATGCTTATAAGATGTGTTAGTAGTTGCTGGGGGGAAACATACTGCAGCACAGGATCATTGTGTGTGCTACATATAACAGTGCATGGAACACTACCAGTCATGAACCAAGCCTATGAGTGGTGATTTGACACACAATGGCAACACAAAGAGGTAATCTGTCTCTCTCTCTCTCTCTCACACACACACACACACACACACACACACACACACACACACACACACACACACACACACACACACTCACACACATATGCGTATGTGTGTGGGGGGGGGGGTAGTGTTAGAGCATGTGTGATTATTTCTTCAGTTCCAGTTGTTCAATATCTACAACATGGAGTGAAATTGCTGGACTAGGACATGGTGGTGACTAGTACAGTTTAGTACCCATTCTTAACTGCTGACCGTATTTTACATTTTATTAGGTCTTTGTACTCTGTGAATGGTTTCATTGTCTTGTGATGAAAGAGATCATCATTAGCTTGAACTTTGTGTTGTATGGAGCATGACCTTTACAGTCATTGCTCAATGGGGCAGTTGTGGCAGCTATAGGTGTAGTGCTTAAGGGCATTGAATGCACTGTCTGTGCACATGCAAGGTTAATACATATTGTTGTTCTAATGCTAATCTTTCAATGGTTTCCATGTGCATTTCTGTGGATTGACACAAATTCATGTCATTGTCTTGGGTGAGTATGTGCCCACATTATTCCACCTGCTATGCAACCAGTACTAACGTTTCTACTACTGTGCAGTGCAATGTCTTCTGTCTAGTCAGTAAGCCTTACTTATTACATTGCAGTGAAGTCTCTGTTGATAGTTCTGGCTTCCTGCCTGCCTCATAACTGCTTAGCTGTTACTTTGTAAGGTCTGGTACCAGCTATAGGAGTAGTGTCTCTGGGCATTGGCTGTACTGTCTGTGCACATGGAATGTTAGTACATATTGCTTTTGCAATGGATATCTGTCAATGGTTTCCATGTACACATGCATTTCTGTGGAGCGAAATTCATGTCATTGTGCCTGCAGTGTCTTGGGTGAGAATGTGCACACATTATTCCATCTACCATCACATATGGCAACTTCTTTTGTGCCAATTTATACTTCTCAGTCACACAATCTTTTCCTTACTACATCTTCTTCTTCTACCAGCTACTCACAAACTCTGTCCAACATACTTCAATCCACTTAGCTATCCTACCTTTCCACATAGACACAGCGCAATTGTAATTATCAAACTGATACCTCACAATTTACATTAAGCTTGTCTTGATTTATTGTAAATAATGTATATTACAATTGAAGATATTCATTATGGTATTTTGTAGATGTGCATCCATAAATGTACTTCTGATTTTTTGGTCACTTGTGATCAGTGCTCAAACACAATAAACAAAATTGAAATAAAATAAAGAAAATAAATAAACTAAAAAAAAATGTCTTCTACTGCTACTCCAGTGTTCTGCCAGTCAGGACTATGAGCAAAAATGCTGTGCAGAATTGATTTATTTTAATGTATTGTATAATCTTGATGCTGCTGAGGTCTCCATTAAATTTCCTGCTGAGAGCTGAACCAATGCAATCTGAAACTGCAATGTCAGGTATCAGGTTCAAAACATATGGTGGGAATCATCATTAGAGCTGAAGTTCATTTCTGAACAAATATTCATCATTCCTGATAGCTTTACTTGTGGAATCTCTCTTCAGCTATGGTCTTCCAGAAAAAAAAATGTAAGACATTGTCTGTGAGCCTTAAACATTAGTAAGTAATAGCCGCAGATCAGTGGGTGGTATAAGCTGGTCCACCAAAAAGATTGGTAGAAGGTCATGGCAGTACCAGTCCCCAGCTACTTACTTGGGATGATTAATGGTACCCATAATTCTAAAATGGCTTCAGTTTACTGGGAAGAAACCACAAAGACAGGAAAGTAAAGAGTCCTGATCAGTTGTATTGTGTTGCAATGTTCCAGCAGGGAAAGGTAAAGCTAGTTGTCTACATTTATTACCTTCATACTATCTGTGCCTAGGTATGATATGCATTTACTTGTAGTCACTGCATTGTCTGAAGCAAGTACTGAAGTTAAAATACTACTTTCAGTGCTAAGTGACCTCTGTACTTAGGCATGTTTTATTCTATATTGATGCGTGAAAAAATAATCGGCATAGATTCTGCAACTTTGTAACATATCTAAATGAATGTATTATTTGCCCAGTATATGTATATTTCCATTAATGCTTTGTTGACCTCTACAGCATAATACAAGTGTCAGCCACCAGGTTACCGATGAGGGAATATGAACTAAAAGGTAGGTCTCCCAACTCTACTATACAACACAGTGGGCCAGATTCAGAAAACCTTATGGAATCATTGTAAGCAAATTTGTGAAACACATGGCCATGTTAAGAGAGGATGCTGTTCAGAGAACACAACTACACAATATGGCTTACCAAATATTGTGATTGGCCATGTAATAACTGCATAATAATGTGTTGCATATGATAATGATGCAAAACAGGATGGTAGAGAGACTCTTAGACATGTAAAATTGAATGTGGCGATGCCACACTTGCCTTAGATTTGTACTCAGCAAAATGCCAGTGTTCAGATGGAGTACATTTTGCAAATAAGCTTTCATTGTCACAGCTATTGTAAATGTATAAATGTATAAATGCAAGAAGCTTTTTATTGCAGCTGCTGTGTGTAATGGTGCTTGGCATCTGCCTGGAGGTGCAGGGTTAGCTGACCATTCTTAACATTTCATGCCCTCCATGACACCAACATAGTAAAATGGTACCATGTAGACAGTGACATCATGCAGGAAATCATGGAAATTTGTCAGCCTCATCTCCAATTCCATAAAACTCATAGAGTACCTGTTCTGGTGGATACTAAGGTATGTGTGACTTTACATATATTAGCTACAAAAACCTTTCAGCGACCTACCGGGGACACATTTGGAGTGTCTCGGTTCCTCATTGCCATTTTTCAACATGTGGGGTAATGGGTTTACTTGAGTAGATTGAAATTCCACTTAATCAAATTTCACTCACCTGAGATGACAACACCGAATGTTTAATTCAACGAACATTCGCATTGCTGGAATTTTAGTCTTGGAAAAGAGATGGTTGGCCAACATGGGGAAATTTGCCCTTTTCCCCACTATAGTGCAATTTCAGAGTTGGTATATTTAGTTGGGGGGGGGGGGTGTGAATGAGCTTGATATGCTTAGGTGTGTTTTTTTTTTTTTTTTTTTAAATGTTGGCCAATTGCCTCTTTTTCTGGATTAAAATTCCGGTGATGTGAATGTTTGTTGACTTGAATATTCAGTGTTGTCGTCTCAAGTAGATGAAATTCAGGTAAATGAACTTTTGTTCATCTAACATAGACCCAGGGTAACATAAGTGGTTGCCAGGTACCACGGAGGAAAGTGCAAGCACCATGGAGAATTTCTATGATGTAGCCTATTTTCTTGTACAAACATTGAAATAAAGGTCTTATCTCATAAGCTGGGAAGAAGGTACATATATTGCAAATTGTATCACTCCATAAGCTGCCAGGTAATCTATAATGGACAGAGTAACAACTACAATAAGTATGCAGGACACAGAGAAAACTTTAATGACTCCCACATATGGTACACATGTGATCCATATCAACAGTTTATGAGTTTACTTCCCAAGGGGTCATCTTGTTGGTTATGCTGTATATGCTCTAGAACACTGGGTCATGACACCCACTAGAAATCCACACAATCAAACTGACCAGGGGTACAACTATGCAATATCTCAAACCAGAAACATTATAGAGCATGTGTTTGGGCTGCTGAAGGCATGGTTTTACCGCCTGGCTACATCTGATGATATGATGCACATTAAGCCTGCCACCTGTGCCAAAGTACTGACCATGTGAGTGGTGCTACATAATAGTTAGGAAGCAGTTAGAGCAAAGTGACCTCTTGCAGGGACAGCAATCACCAGTGCCACAAGCAGCAGTAACTGAGATAGAGGAGGAGGAGGAGTCAGCAGCAGTGGATGACCATTCCAGATGGAGGCAGGCATGGTATGCCATGGCACTAGTAAGAGGTGACGCATTGCATATAGCTTTACAACATAAATACACAAGATTTAGGAAGATACTGTGCCATAAATCGATGCATGCAAGAATACCAGTCTGTAGTTACCCATACATAAGCTTTTCATACTGTAAATC
The DNA here is from genome assembly GCF_019279795.1 of Protopterus annectens. NCBI lineage: Eukaryota > Metazoa > Chordata > Ceratodontiformes > Protopteridae > Protopterus > Protopterus annectens. The sequence goes on from NC_056746.1 coordinate 542,230,809, forward strand.
AGACATAGGCAAATCAAGTCACAATGTACAAAATGTGGGGTGCAGTTATCATCATTTTCATGGGTGAAACAGAGAGTGCAGGTGTGTATGTCTTTCACCGGAAAGTGTATAAGCATAATTGCTGAGTTCTACTAAAAGCAAAACAGTTTTTTTTTCTGTAGTGTGATAATTGGATTGGGTAGTGTCTAATATGTAGAAGGGCCAGGTTCAGTAAATGTTTGAGATATTACAGGAGCTGTGGTGGTGTGCATGTCTGTCTGCAGGGACACAGCCTCAGCATGTAGTGCAGTACTGCAGCTTGGCCTATCAGACAGCTCCAGTGCATGCAAGACAGAGGGTCCATCTTCCTGTGAATGCCTCTGCCTATGACAGCTGGTTTTGTCAGAGATTGCACTGGCCGTACAATGACCTAGCCTAGATATCGGTTTGCTGCCTGACTGTGACTGATGTCTACAGCATGACCAGAACCACTGGCTAGCCTGCTCTTGGTGCAGACACCTCTACATTTGTTGTTGTTGTGGATGTCCTAGCACTGCAGGAGAGGGATCTTACCTGTCTATGGCCAAGTTGGCTGACATCAGTAAATGTAGCAGATGACCAGCAGTGAGGATGGCCCCTCACTCTTTGACAGACAACCCACAGAAGACACAACATTATCCAATATGTTATTCAGTCTATCCAATGAATCATATATATTTGTCATGCACTCCTTTATGTAAGCCTGCACAGCCTGGATCACCCTCTGTCCCTAAACCACAGCTTTGGTGGAACTAGCCTGTGCATCCATGGTGGTCCTGTGCCTATATTGTGTGATGCCCACCTCATGGGAAGGTCAGTACCATACCACTGGTGAGGACTATTACAAAACCCCAAACTTGAGGACCACCTTGCCCATGATTGCTAGGGGCAGATTTAAATATCCCTCTACTGAGGGCCACCACTTCCTTGGTTAATAATGTCCCTATCAACCTGTTCTCTCTCAAATGGTTGTGTATCTGCAGGCAGAGACACTGCATCCATAATATGAATAGTGGGTTGTGGGGGTCACACTTCCCATGTCCAACACACACTATGCACATCCTGACAGTGACAGTTCATTATCAGAGGCTACAAATCTTCCAACATCAGATGGGAGCAGTTCAAAAGTGTTGTTTTCAGATAAAAAATGACTTTTTAATACACCAGAGCAAAAAGTATCTAGTGTGTGTAGGACCCAGCCCCACAGCTACACAAGCAAATTGTATCCTTACAGCTACAACACCATGCATGTACCTTGTGCAGATGTATGTGGAACTTAAAATGTCAGATGTATCTGTATGAGGCAAGGGTGGGTTGCAGATATTGATACTAGAACTACACACCTGTCTACCTTCAGCTGAGAATCTCTAAGACCTCTCCAGTTCTGCCTCGATATCCAGCACCTTACTGTGGAACTCTATGGAGGTGGTTGTGCTTTTTGTAAGGCCAAGAATTCTTCCATCTCCATAAGGGGTGGTTCAGTAGGTGACCCACCAACTGTTGCCCTCTGTTCCCACAACAGGGTCTTTGCTCTGCTGCACTGTGGTGAACCATATTGTAATTACAATCCTGAACACCCACATAATTAACATTGATGACAATTTCATGACAGATACTGTCTGGTAGGGCTGCATCTGTGATTCTCACTGTGCTTATATTATGCATAATTTGGGAGTGGTGAGTATGCCAATTAGGGCTCATCTCTGTATTGCTTCTTGATCACTCAGTTTGTGTGATGAGCAAACCAGATAAACATTGTGGTGATTTCTACATGATGCTGTGCATACACCTGGGCACCTGCAGTAAACTATGTGTATGCGTGGTCAGATCATTGGTTTAGAGTTGTAGGACTTGTCATCCCATAATAAGACATCTGAAGATAGAGTCACTGTAGAACATATATTCTCAGCAGCAAATCAAGAAATGGAGGACTGGCATACTTCACACCCTACAGTGCAAAGGAACCATAGAAATATCCTGTCTATACTGCATTATTTTACCATCCATCATGCAAATGAGGCAACCTTCCATACTTGCTGATGTGCAAAGGATGGAACTTGTGAGAAATGTTTTAGGTGTCAGTTCTTTGCCATCTTTCCTGAAATCTTTCAAGGTGGGATGTTTTGACAGGAGGAGTTCAAGATTTTTAGGGACATCCTCCCTAAACACTACTACTGGAAGTTGTTGCAGTAGGGCAGTACTGGTCACAGTATAAGGCTGATGCCTGGAATAGTTTTCCCAAGGCTGTAATTCATGTGACTAGCATCCCATGCATAGGGGAGCAGTGGGCAGGTGTAGTTAAGCCACAGTTACAACTTCTGTACTGTAAGTATAATATCATTTAGCTAGCCAAATATGCTTCCAATGCATAGCACCATCCAATTTGTGTTATGTCCTTTCTATATCACAAGATCATGCAGATGCATAGGAGCAGACTACAGCACATAAGAGAGCAGCAGGGTGAGTATAGATGCTGTCATAAAAATGTATGTTAATAGTAACAGTTCAACTCATTAAAAATGTATACTTTTCTACAGCAGTATCATATCTGTCACTGTTTGCACAACTCAAGGGTATTAGTTCGGTATTACTCCGCTTGAACCCTTAGTGTGATTAAATTGAATTTTTAAGTTATTTTTACTATACTGCCATAACTTTACTTTGTATCACTACCTGTATCTCTTCCCCCTCTATTTCTACCACTCCAATACTACCCTCCCAAACTATCTTACTTACCTGTATCAACTCTCTGCTCCTTGTTTTAATTAATTACTACTGCTTCATCTCTGAATATTCCTCTCTTCTCTGACTTTAAACTAACAACTACCTTACTCCCTTACCTCATTACCTACAGCTCTTAACAATACTTCAGAGGAAACCTAACCCAGTGTGTCTCTTTCCTTTTACAGTATTCTTCTCCGGGTATTTTCCACCCAGCCAACATTATTAACTGAGACAACCTCCTATCTAACCCTGAGAGGTTAGTGATTTTGCCTGCACAACCCGGTTACCAGAAAACTACTCCTGAGTAGACTCCTCAACATAAAGGTTCTTGTGGAATGTATGTATCTTAAGGAATTTACCAACAAACTAGCCATTATACGTCATATGTAATCACCTATAAATGCTGTTTTTCTGCCCTCCTGAGGTACGCTTTTAGCAGCCAACCGCAAACAGCCCGCTACTCCCCCCCCCAGTCACGAACCTAATAATAATCCCAACTGCTGCAAACTGTGATCAGCTACTCTCTTCTACTTGCCATGTTTCCTCTTACCTCAAGGTGGCAGCATCTACCTGTAAATTAGAAACCCCTACACTATTCCACTGAGGGTTTCTACCTATAACTGCCTACTTTTTCAGTTCCAATACTGTTTTAACAGCTTTACCTTGGATGTTTAACTAATTGTAGCTCGCTGCAAATATTTCTATCCTACTCCTATCTCCTTATCTGTTTCATATCTACTCACTCCCTGTTTAAACCAAAATATTGCCTCTTCTTTCCTAGCTTTTCCATTACTTTTTTCCCAACTACCTTTAGCTCCCTAACTATAGTTGCTGATACTTTTTTCTGTTACACTCTCCTTACTTGCTCTATCCCGCTCTGCTCCCCTACCCTACCCCCAAATCTCACCCATCCCCAGTGCTCCTAAACTTATAATCCACACAAACACACCCCCCTCTTACTACCAACCAATTACAATTAACAGCATATTACAAACCACTCCCACACCTACACCCCACCCCTCCATCACACATACTTCCTCCTTTACACCCTCTCTAACCCCACTTACAAACTTTACTCCCACTCAAACCACCTCCCTCAACAGTTTCCCTATAAATAGTTTCCACCACTTCTAATTTCCCATTACAAATCTATCTTCTCACTACCTTCTCCATCTTTCTCCTTCTACTACTCCCCCTTTACTCCAATTCCAACTATGCATACTTTAATCCTCACCAGCCTGCTATTACTCCAACTAATCCTCCTACAACATCTCACTGCCCCCTATGGATCATTACCTCCCCTCCACAAACATCCCACCAACACACTCCTAAATAATGAAACAATCCCAAAAACTAACTACATCTCTTCCTCAATACTACCCTCCAATTTCCAACTTCCCAAAATAAAAATAACACCAACTGCTTCCCTAAATCCAAAAAACAAGACTAAAGCTATAAAATGGTACCCACTCACAACTATATTGAAAAGATTCCCCACTACTATTCTTCTAGCATTCATCCTAACCCTGGTCCTATCCACAATCGAACTTCTACTCTAAACACTCCTCCCACCTCTATTCACCAAAAACCACACCAAAAACAGATCTTCTTCTATGCAATCAATACCCGAAGTATTCTAAACAAACTTAGTCTGTTCCATGCCTGGGTAGCAAACCATACCCCTGATGTCATTGCTTTCACAGAAACCTGGCTTAAACCCCACCACCTAGATAGAGATATACTCCCACCAGGCTATAACATAATTCGCCTAGATCGTACAAACAAAAAAGGTGGGGGGATTGCTATTATCTATTCCAGAAATCTCACGATTTCTCTTATCTCACATCCCATACCATCATTTTCCCCTGCAGAAATACTGATAGTTAACTTGAAACTAAACAACTACTCTACTATTACTATAGTAGCCACTTATATTCCCCCAGGCAATAATATCCCAATACTAGAAAATATCCTCTCCTATCTGTCCCTGAACATCACAAGTGAAACAATCCTCCTAGGTGACACAAACATCAATTGGCTAACATTAAATAACCCTACTTCCCCACAACATATTAACCTCTATGGTTTTACTCAGCTAATTACCAAGCCAACCCACTGTAACCATACCCACACTGCATATACCCTTATTGACTGGATACTAGTCTCAACACCAACCAAATATCACAATCCTGATACCCTCCCTGACTCCCTAAGTGACCACTCTCCTATAAAAGTACTGAGGTATACCAGTCACCTCCCCAATTCACATAACTACTTAACTAGGCATGATCTTTCCAACTTCAGTCCAGAAACCTTTAATACCCTCATATCAAGAGTTAGCTGGGACTTCCTCACCCATCTCCCCTTAGATGAGGCTGTCACTGCTTTCAACACTACCTTTCTTAACCTTGTTAACTTACTAGCTCCACCTCAGAAAATTAGAACAAAAGCTAAAATATCTCCTTGGCTCACTAAAAACACTAAAACACTCATGAAGTCTAGAGATAAGTCCTGAAAATATGGCGACAAACAAAAAAAAACATGATCTACAAAGATATAAAGAACAAAGGAACCAGGCCAAAAGACAAATCAACAAGGACAAAAATAATTTTTACTACAACCCCCCAACCAGATTCAAATCCAACCCTAAAAAATTCTGGAACACTGTCAATCAATTACTCCATCCTGGAAACCCTACCTCTCCCAACCCCACCCCAGAAAAGACGCCAGAAGAAACCGCCAATATCTTCAACACTTATTTGGTTGAATCTATATCCAAACTCTTTAATTCAAACAGTCCCAATCAAACTAACCCCACAAACCCTGTCCCCCCCTATGGAAACCACTCATCCTAATTTTTTCTCCCTAAAGCCCATCCCCACTACATACATTTGTACCCTTCTCTCCAAACTTAAACCATGATCTGTATCTGTGGACAACATTCCATCTTACTTTCTCCAGTCAGCTGCTCACTCACTTGCCTATCCTATCTCAATCTTAATCAACCGTTCCATCTCTGAATCCAAGGTACCTTCCATCTGGAAACAATTCTATACCATACCTATACACAAAGGAGGTAACTCCACTGAAATCTCAAACTTTAGGTTTATTGTTATCTTCTCCCCTCTGTCAAAAATCCTTGAAAAATGCATTCATACTCAAGTCATTGAACATATTACTAAGGAAAAATTACTAACACCTACTCAACACGGCTTTCGACCCAACCATAGTACACACACAGCTCTTCTATCCTTTCTCAATACCATTTCTATGGCCAGAGATAACCACAAATTTGTCTCCTGCCTTTTCCTTGATCTTTCAAAGGCCTTTGACACAGTCTCCCACTCACTACTAATCAACAAGCTATCTAACATTAACTTCTCCCCTGATACTGTGGTATGGTTTGAAAGCTATCTCAATGACAGATTCCAGTCTGTTAGATGGGAAACTGCCTTATCTTCTCCTCTACAAATAAAAATGGGTATTCCACAAAGATCCATTTTAGGACCATTGCTATTCAATATCTTCACAATCTTACTCTACACCTCCTGCCAACTCTCCACAATTATACAATACGCTGATGACTCTACTGTTTTAACTATAACTAACTCTCACTCAGATCTCATAACAGCAACCCAATCATTACTGAACTCTGTAGAAACATGGCTCTACAATAACCAACTCATACTAAACCCTAAAAAAACAAAACTCCTACTCTTCCTACCTAAATCAGCAAATCATATTAAGACCTCCTTTACCATCCATTCACTCAGTAACACCCCAATCATACCTGAATCAAGCTCAAAACTGCTAGGCATCACTATTGATGACCACCTCAAATTTGATCTCCACATAAATAACTGCATCAGGAAAACCTACCAGAAGTTAGGACTGCTTTACAGAAATAACAAATTCCTTACTCAGGAATCACAAATAGCCCTCACCCATTCTTATATTCTTCCCTGCTTAACATACTGCTCCCACATTTTTACTAATTTAAATGCCACACTTACTACTAGACGTCAGACTACATACCACAAAATAGCTAGATTCGCAACCCAACAACCCCACAGATCTCACCACTGTCTCTCACTAAAATACTTAAACTGGCTAGAACTGCCCCAACTCCTCCTTTTCTCTCAGCTCCAAACTATACATACAATCCTAAATAAGCCATCCTTTTGTCCAGCCTTACACTCTATCATCTCCCACTATGCTCCCACAAGAAATCTCTGTACCTCTTCTCTAGACCTTCTAAAAATCTATAATCCCAAATCAAAAGCAGGACAAAACGTATACAGCTACCACCCCTCAATGGAATAGAAGAAGCTACCTCTTGAGATTCGAACACAGGCTCATCCCAAAAAAATTAAGCTAGCACTAAAAGAACATCTTACCAAAAAGTGGATCTGCCAATGCTCAAACCTTCCTTGAAAACTCTCCTTCTCCTCTGACTTTCCTTCTACAATTTCCCACTCATTAAAATCCTATCTGAATAGACATCTTCCTGTAAATGTTGTTTTATTCTTTTTTTACCTTTAATTATTTGGTAAATTACTATAGTGTCACATTTGCTTTATTTTAACTATTCTAAACCAATTCTGCTGTAACTTCACTTGTAAAATATTTGTTAAAATCTACCATCCTACTATGTATGTGCCAAAGCTTTTTCACCACTTGTTTTTTTTTTTTTTTTTTTAACTTGTACCATATAGTTATTAAGTATGTACTGGAGCTTTTCTCCCAAGGCCCCTGCTGAAAAAGGGCTTCAGCTCAGCCAGACACTCCCGGTCAACAAATGTAAAATAAAATAAAATAAAATAAAATAAATAAATTAGCATGAGTGAGCAATGTTAAAATTTCTCTTATACATGCATTCTCTTTTTAATTTCTCCAAGTCTTTTGGGTTTCTAATACCATGGCGGGAATGGACCCCATTCCTAAGTCAAAGTATGATTAAAGTTCATGAAATTAGTATTGTTTCACTGTTTGATGTTAGCCAAAAGTGCTCTTCGCAGCACCCGCAATGTGCCCAGTAATGAATCCTTCTGCAATTCGTACGATGTTACATGAATTGGTAACATATCTAAATATGATTGTAAATTCTTTTTTGTAAGACCAGTTGCTCCTACTACTATTGGAACTGTCTGGGTATCTTTCTTCCACATGGTTCTCATTCCTGCCTGCAGATCAAGGTATTTTATGACTTTGTGTCTCTCTGTACGCAAGACACTGTAGTCACTAGGTGTGGCGATTTCAGTGATCAAAGCTACTCTTGTCTTCTTGGACCACTATATCCAGTTTTCTAGCATCTGTCTTTTGGACTGTTGTTATTGGTTGATCCCATGTGATGTGGCTCATGTTTCCAGTATTTTTCAGCCACTTCGATACCATAATGTTTGCACAATCTCCAATGTAACAATCTCGCCACATTATTATGCCTTTCAGTATACAGTCCCTCTGCCATTAGAGAGTCGCAACCAGCAATAAGGTGTGTGACTGTTTCCAGTTCAGTTCCACAAAACCTACATATGTCTGTTTTTCCCACATGTTCAATGGACTTTGTAAACCAGCGTGTACGTAGCCCACTATCTTGGGCTGCCAATATTAACCTTTCATTTATTGATGTAAATTCACCTCTCCTTAACAATTCCTGTGTTCATTCTTGATCAACATGAGGCTCTTCCAGAAGTTTTCTATACTTGCAACTATATGTTTTTTCCACATTTCTTGCCTTCTCATCTGGTCCTTCACCTTATATTCATTCTTTTATTTTTTAGCACATTCAGTTGCTGCCTGTTTTTTATCCACTTCTGGTTTGATTTCCATTCCTGCTTGACGTCAATATGCTTTTGTTAAATTAAGCAGAAATGTCATCTTAGATTTATTCTCCTCATGTTTCAAAACTTTCATCACATTTGGATCGTGTGAGGTCAGTAGATATGTGTGAAGTCCCACGACTGCAGATCTATACATGTAATCAATTTCAAGGAGGCCCATCCCTTCTTCAGAATGGGGAATATATAATCTTGGTATACACTGAATTTTATTAATCATTTGGTGAGCATGAAGCATCCTTCTTGTTTTAATATCCAGTCTATCCAACACTTTTTGGGGCCAGTCACTCCCAAACTATAAGTTAGGACAGGAAGAGCAAATTGATTTATAGCTTGGATCTTATTCCTAGGTGTCAATGCTGTTTTCAGGATTAATTTAAGTCTTCTAAAGTACTCCTTACTAAGCTTTATTCGCATTTGTTCATGTTTTATTGCTGATCTTTCATCAATTCCCAAGTATTTATACACCCCCTCTTGCTCAAGTTCTTTTATATCACATTCTTGTCACAAACTGATGTTTTCCTGGTGCTGCAGTTTTTCTTTTTTTAAAGGTTGCTTTTGCACATTTATCAAGACCAAATGACATTCCAATATCATCTGAAAAAAGTTTTGACAACCTGCAGCTGTGCTTTCAGTTCCTCATCTAATGAGCTATACAATTTTAAATCATCGACAAAGAGAAGATGAGAAGTCATTAGACTTTGTTGTTTTCTAGAAGCCATGACCTAAGCTGTTAAGTAAACAGCTTAATGGATTAACGGCAAGGCAAAATAGCAATGGTGACAGGGAGTCACCCTGGAATATCCCCCTTTGGATTTTTATCACTGGGATAATAATCTGTCCTTTATCATGGCTTAATTGCAAAGTGGTCTGCCACTGTTTCATGGTTACTGTAATTTAATCAATCAGTGCAGGATGTACCTTATACATTTTTAAGCACTCTTTTATCCATGAATGTGGGATACTATCAAATGCTCTTTTATAGTCAATCCATGCCATACTTAGATTCTTCCCTCTCTTACAATTCTCCACTATAACTTTATTTAACAACAAATGATCCTTTGTTCCATATGACTTTCTTTTATTGCCCTTTTGTTCTACTGCCATAATTGAGTTTTCTTCTAAATGACTATAAACTCTGTCGGCGTCAATCCCCGTGTATAGTTTATACGTCGTCAGAAGACAAGTTATTTGTCTATAATTTTTAGGGTAGCTTGCAGGTTCACTCTTAAGTAAGAGCATTGTTTTTTCTGTTGTTAACCAGTGCGGTGTCTGTTCAGGGTATGCATATAAATAGTTCTTACTCATGGCTAGATCCTTGTGTAAAGAAGTTAATACTTTAAGCCAAAAGTTAGATACTGCATCTAGGTCTGGAGTTTTCCAATTAGAGGCTTTTCTCAACTTTGTTTCAATCTCTCTGGCTGTTATTTCATCCCATTTTATATCCTGTACCTTTAAACTTCTTATTCTTTTACTTCTTCTAGCCATTTAGCATCTTTGTTATGTTCCACAGGATCTTCATAGATACTTCTCCAAAATGTATCTACTTCCTCTTTTTTAGGCGTTCTATCAATTCCTTTTACCTTATTTCCCAATTCTCTATAAAACTTTTTTTCGTCATCAGTAAATTACTTATTTTGTGCTTTTCCCTTATATTTATCTTCGTATCTTCTGAGTCTTTCCACCTGTTTTGAAATTTTTAGTTTGTTATCTCCAATAGTGCGTAATGTGATCCTGGTCTGTTCTAATACTGCGCACTGCTTTTATCACATCTATCGTTCTTAATATTTTTGTTGATCTGTTCCCTCTTCTATAATCTTCTAACAATGACACTTCTTGTCTTAGCTGCTTTATAGTTTTTCTCTATTCGATATTTCCATGATGGTATTCGTCCCCCCCCCTTTTCCCTCGCTACCCTATGTTCCTGTGGTAGAACTTTATCAGTTATTAATTTAGCAACACAGTAATATATTCTGTTTACTTCTATTATATCGCATGGATTTCTATGGACAGTCCTAATTACTGTGTTTGTTTTATTACGCTTCTGACTTTTGGGGATTTATTAACCTTCTGCAGTCTATTTCTCTCATTGATCTTGATATAACTGTCTTTGTCTATTAAATCAAGCAACTCTTATCTTAACTCCTTTTCTTCCATACTGAGGGCACATCCCTTGTTTTCCATTTCCTGCAGGCATTCTATAGAAAGTTCTATAACATCTTCTTGTGGCACATTCTCTTCAATTTCATCCTGTCATCTGTTGTTTTGTCATATGGAAACTCACTGGCCTATCACTCCTCAACACTGACTGCATCAAAGTTTCCACAGTTTCCTGTTCCTTTCCTTCCTGTCTAGCTTCAAGTGAACTTTTATACTGGTTTCCTGTGGAAGGCTCCAAAATATCTTGATATGGCACCTGACTTGTTGCTTCCTGTTCCATTGGTTTCCCCTTAATTTGGATATCCATTGCTCTATCCTGTTGTCGTGCTTTCTGCATTTGATTTTATACACTGAATCCTTCTTTTTGCATCTGTTCCATTATCTCAATTTCTATTTCATTAACTTCTCCATTACTAATCTCTTTTTTGACTTTTCCTCTTAGTCGTCTTATTTTTTGTATTGTAAAGTTTTTCATATCCGGATTCCTTTTTCTATATTTTTCTTCAAATATCTTTGGTGCTGCTTTTTGTATTGATTAGTTTTGCTTTCTCCTTTGCATAAATATTATACCATATTAAATCTCTTTTCCTTTCCCCTGTCCATATTTCTTCTTCACATTCCCCCGATCTTCTTGCTTTTCCTTATTCTGGGGACTCACTCCATCATGCTGTGATGTAGTCTATTTTAGACCTTCTACATTAAATCCTTGACTTCGTAGGCACTCCATAACTTCAACTTCAATTTCTTTAACTTCTACTTTACTAATCATCTTTTCTACATTAAATCTTTGTACTTTTAGTCTTTTTATTGTGAAATTTTCCATATCTGGATGCCTTTGCCTGTATTTTTCTTCGAATATCTTTGAAACTGCCTTCTGTATATTAGTTAACTTGGCTTTCTCCTTTGCATAAATATTGCACCATATCAGATCTCTCTTTCTTTCCCATGTCCATATTTCTTTTTTATATTTTTCAGATATCTCTAGGTTTTGTTGTTTATATTTTCTAACTTCCTCAGAGGCTTCCTTTTCCAAAGAGATCAAAGTTTCTTGAGCTATATACTGTTTTTCACGAATCTGTTGTATTAATGAACACAAGTTAACATTTGAAGCATCTGACAATTTTTCTTGCGGAAGTATTTTTCTTTCCCTAATTTCTCTCTTAATCGTTTTGTATATCTTGTGTCTGGAAATTCTGGGCTTTTTACATAATAGTAACAATACATTTCTTTCTTATCCTGAATAGTCCATTCTGTCGTCTTTATGGCTATTCTTCGGCCAATCAATTTTTGTCGTTTTTGTGGACTACTACTTCCTTCTACAACAGGGGTCCATCCTCCCCCTGAGCCTGGCCTGGCCCCATTGTAGGATTGTTTCTGTATTTTGAGGATTCTATACTGTAATTTTTTCCAGTCCTGGCACCAGTGCGCCTACCAGGATTGGGCACTTTTTTATCCTGGGTCTTGTGCACCCAGCTATCTTTTTTTATTTTTGATTTACTTCTGTCCATGATATATGCTATATAAATACAGTCTATATATCAGTGTCGCCTTGGTGAGATTTTGTGAAAAAACAGGGTCCACCTCATGAAGGTACTCACCAAGACTTGAGGATTAATTCAATTTCAGCACTACTACGCTCCCTTGCTTGCTGACTATTCATCTCTCCATCAGGACCTCTGTGGGTGAACAGGTAGATCATCATGTTAAGTCTGTGTGCTCTGCCATTCTTAGTATGATTTTGGGTTCAATCCTCCCCTCCAAAAATATCCTGCTGTCATGGAAAGCTGTTTTATTTGTTATCCCAGTAACATCAATGCAGTAATACACAGACCAGATATGTAACATCCGTAAGTAGTATTTTTCTGGGCATTTCACTTTGTACAATAGGAGTATCTGTCCCTGAGTTTTCATCTCTGATGTATAAAGGTATTGTGTTTTGAGCATGTTTATTTATACATACATTTCTATCACTGTCAAAACACAAACTAAAGCACTGGCCATCGTATGTTAATAAATACCTTCTGCTATTAATATTCTGTTATGTCAGCCTGGTTGTGAGGATGCGTTTTGGCTTACACCATGATATATTTATGGAAACAGGTTGTTGAAATTCCTGTTTAAGTATTGCTATTGAAAGTGTATTCTGCTGAGCTGTATAGGTGTTAAAAAAAGCTAAGAATGCAATTTTGATTGTGGTTGTTTTTCTCTTCTCTCTAATCTTCTTTATTGCTATCCTTTCTGTTACATACATGTATTTTGCTTATTGTTTTGTATCTCTCTATGTATTTTCCTATTACATGCAGTAGCAAAGCAACCTGCAGCTATTAGACATGCAAGGCCTGTCATGCAACCACTAACAATGACTACCTTTACTGTTGTGCATGAGTCATATTTATCATAGCTGCACATATTTCAATGGGGCTGCTAGATAGTCTACCATGATCCAGTCACTGGTCTGTTCTGTATTCACAGTAAGAAATCCTTGTTGCACACACTGGCTGGACATATACAAATGTGCCATTTTCTGAATCAATTGGAGAGTCTATGACTTTATTGCATATAGAAATGTAGACATTAAAATCTGTGCATAGCAATGGTTACAAAATGTACTTATTGGTATAATAACTCTGAAAATAATGTCCTTGTGGAGTATAATAAATGAGAGTTTTTTGGGGACTCCAGACAGATGCGGACAATGTTCAGTTTGGCATCAGCTTGGAGTGTAAAGCACTAGCAGAAATGAAAATATTCTACTTTACTACAGAAATGTATGAAATGTGGCACAGGAAAATAACTTTCTTAGGTGGCATAAGCTAGGGAACCTTGTTGGCTAGTCTTACGTAGGCCCTTGGGCCGATAGCCTAGTACCTACCTATGAACCTATGAACCTATGTAACATATTTATGTCTCTCAGCTGCCCAGATTTTTGTCTAATATTTTTGATGTGTTCCTCAAAAAATGTGTGTTTTTTTGTGAAATCATTGAGGATTGAAGTCACTAAATAATGGCAGAGATTTCAGTTTCAGACTTCATATCCTTCAGAAAATGCATGTCAGTGCAAAATATATTATTATATAAGCTTTCTAAGTTTGTAAGAGCACAATGTATAATCCGTCCCTATTTTGGGTCTTTGTCTCCACATTATTTGCAGCTTTGCTGATTTTTTTGTACTAATAGGATGAGAGGTATGAACATATTTCTCATATTTTTGTGAATTCTTCATTGAATAGAATGAAATGATAGTAGTATGAGGTAACAAGTTACAGAGGCTGTATGACAAGACGCTGCACAGGATTTGTGACTTTGGCTTCGGGGGGAATGAAGACTGATTTTGCTTATAGCTGTTTTAATGATAATTTGCACATTTTGTAATGACTGAGGTAGAACTTTTCTTATGAAAAGTGATCCTTAGGAGTCTGGCTTAAGATTCAAAACAAGTAGTGAAAACATGTTGACTTATCAGAAGTGAAACTGCTATACTATGGTGCAATGCTGCATGATTTTTTTAAGACATGCATTTTTAAACCACAGGGAAAAGCAAGTGATATGACTGTCAGACACCAAGTACAAATGATGGTGTGTCAAAGCAGTTGTGCAGAATATGTGAATTTGAGAAGAGAAGTGAACACAAATATTGACATTTATCTCTAGCAATAGTTATTTAAAATAACATATTTTAAAATGTCGGAGCATAGCTCATAACACAGATTTGCTGCATATGACCTAATCTCACAGCCAACAATATTTTATTGATTGATTGACTAAATGAGTGCATGATTTATGTTTCTTTTGTTAACCCAGTGACTGCATTTGTAGGCCCTTTTCAGCCAATACCTAAGCTGTAAGAGAAAAACAGTCACATAAAATGATGCAGATAGTCAGATATCCATAGAAACAAGTAAACAGTTACGTACATGATACAAACAATCTAACAGCTCCATTATATAGATAATCAAATATCTTCACAGCAAGGAATACACATACACAGTAATGATCCACAAAGAGATGTAACTGTAAAATATTAACAATAATGATTGATAAAATTAAAGGAAGTAAATACAACTGAAGGTGTAGTAAATTGTTCATAATTGCACATTCTGAAATATATTTTATTATTATACTGCCATGACTAGCCTCCATGATGTACCACTTGGGCAGTGTCCCAGGGCATCAACCCAAAACCTATGCTATTGTGGACAAATATGGCACAGCTCCTCTGTCAGCCACAGCTGCAGAGATATTACAGTCTGTTCCATGATAGATGACAAATAAGATATTTTTCATATTTCTGAGAACATCGCAATAACCAAGAATGACAGATTGCTGGATAAGGTCTCATTTTGAAGTAAACATCTGGACATGATTAATTTTTTTCTGATAAAAGGTGACTGACTGCAATGGTTCTTGTTTTAAAAATATACAACAAATGTGGGTAACATCTGCAGTTTTTGCAAGCTATAAAATCATATTTATGTGCTGGGGTGTCAACATTAGTATCATGGCAAAGATCCAGTGTGTACTGGCAGTTCAAAAATTATGCACATCTGTTTCAAGCATGTTTTAGAAGATGATTTTTTAAATAACTCAGGCTGCACCCTTATTCATGTGGAGGAAGTTAGCCAGAATTCCTGAGCTTTTGTGAAATTAATGAGTTAAGTTCCTTCCCACTATTTTAAGTGACCCTTTTCTATCATTTTCAGTTGGTGTAAAAAACAACCAAAGTCATATCAGAGATATAATTAGAATTGTGTCTGGAACCTTGAGTAGGTGACTTCCAAAAGGATTTTTCTCTGTTTTCTATAATCAGAATATACCTCGGGATGCATGTGTAAAGTAGCAATGGTATCAGAAAGCAAATGTATTAGGACAAATGTCAGAGCAGTTATAATATGGGACTCAGGAAAAATAATGATGTGGAGAGGTGTTAAATAGGAAGCCAAGAAAGTAAGAAAAAAAACCTTAACCTGTAAAATAAGGATGAAATAGATTTTGTTCTGCAAGTGAATGTTTGCTCCAAAAGTACAAAAGTGGAAAGGAAAAAACAGCAAAACAAAGTAAGCTACTGGAACACTAGCCTTGGAAAAATAAAAATCTCAGTTAACCATAAAAGGTAAAGAAAAGAAAGGGGGCAGCTGAGAAAGAGACCATAGAAAGAGGCTGAACAACTGCATTTGCAAGAAAGGATGAGGGCTAATAGGAGTGGGTCCAAAATTAAAATACTTTTTTATCATGTTCCAGGAAGGTTAAAGTTTCAGAATGAACCAGAGTGTACAAGACAGGCCAAAAGAAACTAAGGGCTGTAACTGACAGTGAACATCAAAGAAGAGTTTCCATGAAGTGAATGAATTCCTACACAAAAATGGAAAAATGCATAGAAAAGGGAAAAGGCAAACAAGCATTGGCTATGTGGTAGAGCATAAAAGTGAAAAAATCCCAAATCATTGCTTACATCTGTTATTATTATGATACCTCCTAGGTAATCCTTACTTACCTGATTGGGAAAAAATAGTCAGACATGCCAAGAGGAGACTGGGGCTGATAATCATTAGGCAGTGTGGACAAAGATGTGTAAAAATGGACCTCAGTAACAGGCAAATACAAAATAAAATGAAAGAGTAAATGAAAACATTCCCAGACAGAACAAAAGAAGAGATGAGTAAGGACAACCAAGCTAAAATATAAATTGCATAATTTTAAAGGTGGGAGAAAATGCCACCAATGTGCTAAGGGTGAGTGAAGTAAAACAAAAGTCATGCATAGAGAATATCAGGCTAGATACTGAGCTGAACTAAAACATTAATCAGAAAATAATGGCATGAAGAAAGGTAGACAAAATGGAAGAATAAAATGATAGGGGAATGGAGATGATAGATAAAAAAGTTGTAAAATGGAGGTCAGTGTAGGTGAAAAGAAATATAAAATGAGGAAGGATACAAGGTGTGGGAACAATAGAAACAAGAACCGATGTAGAAATCATCATCACCATCCCTTTTTCCAGTTTCTACATGGATGGGGGTGTCATGTCAGCTGTCGCCGTTTCTCTCTTTTGATTGCCACTCTCCTGCCTTCTTCGACACTCATGCCTGACTGTCATAGGTCTTCTCTCACACAATAAATCTATCTCTTTGCTGGATGCCCTTGTTTCTTCTTGTCTTCTTCATATCTGTCCCAAACCATCTTCCCCAGATTGTCTTTTGCTTTTCTACACATCTGCCTGAACCACAATAATCTATTCTCTTTTAACTTCACTGCAACAGGAGCAGTAATCTTCAGTGGGCAATAGCCAGTAGCATGTTTATCATCTGTGCTTTTTCTCAGGATCCTGATGCTCAGGGAACATCTATCATTGCTGTGGTTACATTAATAAAGCAGAAATACCACAAACCTAATGATCCACAAAAAAAAAAAAAAAAAAACAAAGCCTGAAGAAAGAACTGAAAATTAAATTGTGTTTTTTGCTTAGGAGGGGTCAAGCCAGCATGCTATCCAGTGTCGGGGTTATACTACCCACACCCCCTGATATATATATATATATATATATATATATATATATATATATATATGGATATAGATATAGATAGATATAGATATAGATAGATATAGACAGATATAGATATAGACATAGATATGTAGATTAGAAAGGCTGATACAGATATACATAGATATACACATACCAAATTTATGATAGTACAAATAAGAAGGAAAAATTCCTCCAAAATGTAGGAATCACCACTGGTACACATAAAGAAACTATGCCAAAAGTGATTTTCAAAGGACAACAGCCAGTGGCATTTTGATCGTCTGTGCTTTATGTCTCAGGCTTCTGGAGTTCTGGGAACAGTAACTCAGCAATGTATAGAGAAGCCTCACTTTGCACCTTGTCTTCTGTCCTGCATTGACTGCACTGTACCTCGGTGCCCTCTCTAATAAGTCTAGCACAGTGTCATGAAATAGCACAACCTCACAACCTCATCAGACAATAACCAAATAATTTCTATATAAAAATGAAGAAGTTTAGGAGACTTATTGACTAGAAGTTATTTTAAGCATCCTATCAAAGTTTTGCTGCTGAGCAAACTTTCTACCAAAAATGCATTCCCTCAGCTTAATTTCTCCAAATAATTTGAGATTCTAATACCACAACAGGAATGGACCCCATTTCTAAGTCACTGTATGATTAAAGTTCATGAAATTAACATTGCTCCAATCTTTGATGTTATCCAAAAGTGCTTTCATAGCTCCAGTTATATGCCTAGAACTGACTCCTTCTACAATTCATATGGAGTTACATGTATCAGTAGCATATGTAAATATGACTGTAAATTCTTTTTCATGAGACCCATTGCTCCTACTACTACTGGAACTGTCTGGGTATCCTTCTTCCATATTGCCCTAATTTCTGCCCGCAAATTATGGTATTTTTACGACTTTGTGTCTTTTTGTACGTAAGACACTGTAGTCATACGGTATAGCAATCTCAATGATCAATGCTACTTTTGTCTTTTTTTCATGGACTACTATATCTTGCTTTCTTTCATCTCTTTTTTTTTAAACTGTTGGTAATGGGTGATCTCCATGTGATATACACGTCATCATTCTCTATAATGGTCTGTGCCTCATGTTTCCAATGCTTCTCAGCTACTTCAGTATTGTAATGTTTGCACAATCTCCAGTGCAACAGTCTTGTCCCATTATTATGCCCTTCAGTATACAGGCCTTCTGCTATTAGTGCATCACACCTAGCAATAAGATGTGCGACTGTTTCCAGTTCTGTTTTACAGAACCTGCATTTGTCTGTTTCTCCCACGTGTTCAATGGACTTTGCAAACCAATGAGTAAAGAGTTCACTAACCAGGGCTGCCAATAATCTTTTATCTTTAAATTCACCTCTCCTTAACCATTCCTGCAGCAGATCCTGATCAATACGAAATTGTTCCAGAAATAGTAAGAGCAGATTGGTTTATATCTTGGACTTTATTCCTAGATGTCAGGGCTGTTTTCAATAATAATTTTAATCTGCTAAAATATTACTGAGTTTTATTCATAGATGTTCATGTTTTATTGTCAATTTTTCATCAATTCCCAAATACTTATGCACTCCCTCCTGCTCAAATTCCTTTATATCACATTCCTGTCCCAGACTGATATTTTCTTGGTACTGCAGCTCTCCTGTTTTAAATGTCGCTTTTGCAAATTTATCAAGACCAAATGGCATTCTTATATCAGCTGAGAAAATTTTGATCACTTGCAGTTGTGCTTTCAACTGCTCATCTGATGAACTATATAGTTTAAAATCACCCGCAAAAAGAAGATGGGAAATCTTTAGACTTTGTTGTTTTCTAGGAGCCAAATTATGACCATGAACTAATCTGTTAAGTAGAAAGCTTAATGGGTTAAGGATAAGACAAAAGAGCAGCAGTGTCAATGGGCACCCACTCTGGAATATCCCCCTTTGAGTTTTTATCCCTGAGGTAATATTTTATCCTTTATCATGGATTAGCTGCAAAGCAATTTGCCATTGTTTCATGGTCATGGTAATGTAATTGATCAATATAGGGAGTATCTTGTATATCTGTAAGCACTCCTTCATACATTACTGTGGGAGACTGTCAAATGCTTTTTTGTAATCTATCCATGCCATACATAGATTCTCCCCCTTTTTACAATTCTCCATTATGACTTTAACAATAAAAGATCCTTTGTTCCATATGACTTTCTTTTGTTTCCCTTTTTTCTATTCCTATGATTGAATTTGCTTCTAAATGACTATAAACTCTGCTGGTGTCGATTCCAGTATATAGTTTATTCATTGTCAGAAGGCAAGTTATCGGTCTATAGCTTTTAGGATAGCTTGCAGGTTCACTCTTAAGGAGGAGTATAGTATTGTTTTTCCTATTGTTAACCAGGCTGGTGTCTGGTCAGGGTGTGCATATAAATAGTTCTTACTCATGGCTAAATCTTCATGTAAAGATGTTAATACTTTAAGCAAGAAGTTGGGTATTGCATCTGGGCCTGGGGTATTAGAATTAGGAGCTTTTATTAATTTTGTTCCAGTTTCTCTGGCCATTATTTCATCCCATTTCATTTTCTGTACATTTGAACTTCTTACTGTTTCTTATTGCTATCAATTCATCATTTGTGTTATGTTCCACAGGGTCTTCATAGATATTTCTCCAAAATGTGTCTGTTTCTTCTTTTTTGGTGGTGTTTCTGTTCCTTTTGCTTTGTTTCCAAATTCTCTATAAAACATTTTAAGGGTCAGCAATGAATTGTTTAGTTTTTTCACCTGTGGTATCTTTAGTTTATTATTTGCAATAGCGTACAATAGTTCCTAGGCTGTTCTGATAGTGAGCATTGCTTTTGCCCCATCTATCTGTCTAAGTATTTTGTTGCTTTGTTCTCTCTTCCATACTCTTCTAACAGTGACACTTCTTGTGTTAACTGCTTTATAGATTTCTCTATTGAGTGCTTCCATGATGGCATTTGATTTTTTTCCCTTCGTTTCCATTACTGCTCTGTGTTTTTGTGGTAAGACTTTATATGTTATTAATTTAGCTGCACAGTAATACATCCTATTTACTTCTGTTGGATCACATTAATTTTTGTTAAAAGTCTTGATTACTCCGTTTATTTGTTTTATCAGACTTCTGACATTTTGAGACTTATTGCCTTTCTGTAATCTACTTCTTTCATTGATTTTAATGTCTAGCCATCTCTTAAATCAAGCAGTTCTTCCCTTAGGTCATTTTCTTCTAAACCAAGGGTACAGTTTTTGTTCTCTGTCTCCTGAGGGCATTCTACAGAAAGTTCCAGAACATCTTCATGTGGCTTATTCGTTTCAGCTGCATCCTGTGTCATCCATTGCTCTTTTATATGGAAACTTCCTGGCTTATCACTTTACAACCATAATTGCATCACAGTTGCTTTTGTTTCCTGCTCCTTCCCTTGCTGTGCAATTCCAATTGAACTTTTATATTGGTTTCCTACTGAAAACTCCAGGGTATCTTCATGTGGCAACTGATCAGATGCTTTCTATTCCACCTGTTTCTCCTTAATTTGGGGACTCGCTGTTCATTCATGCTGTGACATTACCAGAGTTGGATTTTCTACACTAACTCCTTCACTTCACAGGTGACCTATAACTTCAATTTCTATTTCTTTAACTTTTCCATTGTTAAACATCTTTTCTTTCCTTCTTTGTCTTCTTATTTTTTTGTATTGTAAAATTTTTCATAGCTGTATGTCTTTGCCTGTATTTATCTTCAAATATATTTGATGCTGCTTTTTTGTATTGATCAGTTTTGTTTTTTCCTTTGCATAAATATTGCACAACATTACATCTCATTTTCTTTCCCATGTCTATATTTGTTCTTCAGATGTCTCCTGCTTTACCTGTTCTTCCTTACATTGGGGACTCATTGTTCCATTATGCTGTGACATAACATGCGTTAGGCTTTTTACACTAAATTATTCAATTCACAGGCATTCCACAACTTCAACTTCTATTTGTTTAGCTTCTACTTTATTAATTTTCTGTTCTACGTTCCCCCTTTGGGATCTTAATTTTTGTATTGCGAACTTTTCCATATCTGAGTGCCGTTGCCTGTATTGTATTCAAATATCTTAGAAGCTGCTTTTTTGTAATGATTAGTTTGGCTATATTAAATATACCCCGGGATTCATGAAGCTTGCACCAGGCGCAGGTGTAGCGTAGGCGGCATAATGCCAAACATGGCTGCCGAGCGATTCAGGTATGATCCAATTCCACATGCACTACCGGTGTATGCCAGATCTGCGCAGCCCTCGGCTTAGGTATGCTAATCACCCCATGTGCAGTGCTGCACCATGCAAATGAAGGTACATAGCGATTCATGAAGTGGTGCAGGCATAGCGTAAGCCCACAGAAATGTAAACCAAAAAACACGGTTTACATTTTTCCAAACAGAACATCGGAGCTATAAAAATGGACCAGACTCATGTATTACAAAGTTAACATATGCCAATGGCTAAATATACAGTCAATGGCATAAGAAAAGATGCACAACACCTAAAAAACAACATTTAATGTCATGTCTACAGTAACGCAAAGTACAACCGCAGGGCATGTGTGCGCAAATGGGAACACAAAGAAAATATATACAAATGTCATAAAATCGCAATGTAATACAAATCATGATTTCACCATAAT